>NW_028279524.1:0-225909 GCF_059751315.1 Micrasema longulum | reverse complement strand
TGTCCACATATAGCTAATTTATCGAACAGACTTAGTTCTGCAGTCTGCGATGTTAAAAAGAGTCAACATCTTACCAATGTAGAAACAGCTAGATTGGTATACTTCAGTTATTTCCATAGAGTTATGTCTTAGGGTATGCTGATGTGGGAAGTGCTGCAGATGCTGATTCTATTGTTTGAGCAATTTACAATTTGAGTCCCGAGTACGTACATGAAAATATTGTTGATTTTAGAAAAACACAGATTTCTATAGGTTTAACACTTGAAATAAAGATATGCCTGTTGTGTCCACCATTAGACTGCGAAAAATTAATTATTATTTTGCCTCAAACTGCATTCGATTCTACAATAAGGTATGTTTGGTCAGCTCAATGCCTTTCAGGCATAGAATTAAGAATAGTCCAGAAGGAGCCTAGAATCTATATTTTAATACATCAGACTTTGTTCGAAAATTCCTCCACTATTCCTTATTTTTGCCGCTCGCATTCGTGATGTCGTCACGTAATGTTGCGCGATGGGAAAAAAATTAATCATAGCACAAATGTAAGGTTAAAAAAAAAGGAACTGCTAATTTCTCTAAAATTTTGTTGTGCACGCGAAAATATTGATTGACACAACAGAGCATATAATTAAAGGGTCATTTAAAAATAATAATTTAATTAATAAACTTTAAACTTTGAATAGAAAACTAATTTGATATTTTATAAAACAAATATTTTTTATATCATGTTAAATAGTATTTGATGTTTTAAAGATAATGTCGGTCAAATGTCCACCACAGAGTTGTTTAATACGAGGTGCAATTTCATTAGTTCTCTCATTAGATGAGATAAGTAGGGTAAAAAAAAATACTACTTTGGCAACACTAACGAAATGTCCATTTTGTTTTCTTCGGCAATCTGAAAGATGGAATAATTCAATTTTTATGTAATGTATTTGTTACTTATACATTTATTTGCTAATTACACATTTAATGTGAACCTAATCTGTTTCTTTAAGATCCTAGCAGTATTTAACACTTTAAAAGTATATTTGAAAAAAAAACACACGGCATAGTTCAATTCAGGCATGAATTCAAATCAGGAGTTGCGTACTGAGCGACGTCTACAAAGAAACTAATGGTTCCAAACGTAAAACTCCTCATTTATGAGTAGTTTAGTCGCCTTCTGTTTGAAGCTCGTATGCGGTTTCTCGATTATTTTTAATTCTATGCTTTCAGGCATTGTACACTGATAACAGTTGATTAAGAGTTTAGTGGACTGTATGAAAATTGTTACTCACTTTTAAAGTTCTTCCGATTGTTTCTTATATGGAGCACTTCACTATTGCTGCAGCACGGATACCGGTATCGTGTAGATGATGATGAACTATATAATTTAGTATGTTTATACAACACTTTGTGCGAAGCATGCTGACGCAGGATATGATAAAGATTTATCAGAGTGACAACTTTTCACATGTGGCTTGCTCACAGGACGGTAGAAGCACAAGAATTTTAAAAAAGAAAGGATTTGGGAAGGAACGGAATATTTACAGTCTTATATGAGTTGCCAGTTTAGAAAATGTAAAATCAGTACTTAACAAGGTACCTCTGAAAATTCAGGCTTTTCCAAAAAAAAAATTTAAGATTTTGTCTAGCACAGCCTGTTTGGAAAGAATTTCCATAGAGTCGATGAAGATTTGCAGGACAAGACAACTTGGCATTAAATTTGCAATTATTGATTTTAGTATTTTTTCGTTTCGTTTGATGATAGGTTTAATTGACTA
Organism: Micrasema longulum; assembly: GCF_059751315.1. Classification (NCBI taxonomy): domain Eukaryota; kingdom Metazoa; phylum Arthropoda; class Insecta; order Trichoptera; family Brachycentridae; genus Micrasema; species Micrasema longulum. The sequence continues at coordinate 224,143 of NW_028279524.1, read as the reverse complement.
ATTATAGAATAGGGGATTTGATGTATCCGACATAAAAAAAATAAATAAAAGTAATAATAATTGTAATATGAAAACAGGAATGAATTCATTGTTTATCATTTGTTAAAGTCAAAGACATTCAAACTGTGTAGATTTGATTATTCACTATTATTACACAAGTCGTATTATCTCATTTTCACTTTTTTATGGCTGGCCTTTTTTTGCATAACTACGTTCAATTACCTACAGTATTATTTCATTTATGCAAATAAATAAGGTCCATTTGCGTTTTTGAGGCATTTTCATTTATGTGCCGCGAAGAAGCACGCTCCAGAGTGGCAAATGCATTATTTTTATTATATTTTTACATTTCTGGTCGTGCCGTTACACAAAGAGATCCGAGCAGAATGCGCGTATGAGATTTTCCTGTAATTTGAATTGTTTAATACAAAAAACACGTACGACTTTTGTTTAAAGAAATTTCTCTTTTATAGCCCCAACAATGTTCAATGTCCTTAATTTACATATTAAGTTCTTATAAACGAAAGACGAAGAAAAACTGTTCAAGTTTGGATTTTGTCCAAGGGAAGAAACCATTTCAGGACACTGCTGCAAGACATTGTATAAATATAATAATAATATACTATTAACTATTAAGCGTGGTGTCCATATGTTTCTTATACAAATCTTGATATATCTCTCTTATTATTTTAAATAATTAAGTTGTATTATTTATAATATTCAAATAAACATTTGTTTAACTATGCTGGAATCAAAAACAATAAATAATTGTCCTTGCCACGGGAAGAATAAATGTGACACAAATACAGCAATATATTTGTATAAATAAGAGTAGAACGAAGATAGTACTCGTAAAAAGAAAAATAGAGACGCGATTTATTCATTTCAAATTACATTTGTTTACATATTCACCAACATATAGCTTAATTTAAGATATATTTTTCTAAAGTGTATTGTTGTTTTTATATTTTTATGTAAATAATATATATATATATGGAAAAATAAACAAATAAAAATAAACAAAAAAAAATATTTCTTTTTTGGCTGAGCCCGTATTAAACCAAAATAATCAATAACAACATTTAGTTTAAAAATGCAGTTTTCTATACATAGCTCGTTGTGGAAAAGGAAATTATATGGACGACTATAAAAAAATGTAATTCATTATAAATTGATCACATTATAAGCAGTCAACGAGAGATCATAAACCTTCCGATGCCTGGACTATATATATTTCTTAAATAACTTCTCAACTTATGTTTCAGATAACTGCGAACCAAATGCCAGATGTTGCTGCAGACTCCAACTGTTTCTTCAAGCCATATTCCATTCTAGAAAGTTCCATCTCTCTGAACTAATGCAAGTGTAGCACGGATCCATAACTTTACTATTTGCACTGAAATAATCATATTATTAAACGGAACGGCGCGGCGGCGCTTGAAGTTCTATTAAGTTCAGGTTCGTAGAACATAACCGGAAGTAGCTTGGTAGAAGAAATTTATAATGGTTATTATTATTTGACAAAATCAACATACACATCAATAGCAATCACATCAATAGCATCCCAAGGATGGAATCCCACTTTTTGAGACCCCAAACTACTTTTTGAGAGTTCATTGAGTGGTCTTAGAATTTGGCAACAATATATTGACTATACTAAGAAAAGTGTCAACAAAATAATTTTTTATTTGTTTAGTAGTTACAGTACTCTACAATATTTAATACTGAATTCAACATTGGGCGTTTCCAACCTTAAAAAGAGCAATGTGCAACGTGCACATCATATTCAAATTCTAAGAGACGCAAAAATCGGAACAATTAGTTTCATTAAATTATCAATTTAATGAAACAACAAAGAGCATAAGACGAGAAAAAAAAATGACGTGGCAAATGCTGCTACCCTCGATTCAGATATAAAAGTCGCATGTTTTGATTAACAGTCAGTTTTTTTATTGCCCTGTGGTGAATTTTCAGACTTTTATCACACTCGAAAACTCGCCACCTATAATTTTACAATTTTTGACATTGTCGAGAAAAAAGGATTTATTAGGTCTGGAACGAGGTGACTGCTAAAAGAGGATCAAATGAAATTGGTAGTTGTCTGTATCATTACCTGAAAAATGAATGTCGCCACAAGAATGCTGTAGTTTTTTGGTCAGATAACATTGCTGGCCAAAATAAAAAATAAATACGTAGTTGCTTTGTATTTGTACATATTAGCAACAAAAAATATTATCTCCTTGACACAACAATATTTGATCACAGGGTCACACCCAAAAATGAAGGAGATGCAATACACTCACTCATCGAAAAAGAAAAAAAAGAAAATGTCCAAAAGGGCGCCAGTTTTATACCAGCTCAATGGGTACACATTATAGCCACGGCCAAAAAAATGGAAACAAATTACATGTTTGACCTAAGTTTGTCGACAAGTTCAGAATTTTATCCACAAGGGATTTCTATAAGAATACCAGTAAAATGACCCCAAAGGCACTGTACAAAAAACATCCTAACACATATTGCAAGTGCAGAGCGCACAGGCGGCTGTGTTTCTAGCGATGCTATTATTATATTATTATTCGAGCAGTATAAATTAATGTGTATTAGTGATAGAAGGAAAATTTTAGATGAAGTGCTGCTTTTTAAATCATTAAAAAATGTTATTGACAGTCTCGAACTTTTGAATTGTGTGAGACAAAATACTTCTTTTGCTGTTGATTTGCATCGTTCAAATTATGCTAAATACTCACCTATTTCACGGCTCCACATGTTAGCGAACAAACATGGAAACTTTGATTTATTTCATTTATCTTTGTACAAATTCAAATCATTACTTTTTAATCACTTATTTTCTAAATTATAAAAATGTACTAAGTGTAACGCTTATTTTAATATTTATACTTTGATACTCGTACATTGCCTCTGTTACTTCAATACTTTTAACATCAAAACTTTTTATTTATTGTTAATTTGCTTTTTATCCATGTTATAATTTCTTATGTTATTTTCCTTTAATATTTCTTTGTTTTCTGCTAATTTTATTGTATTTAATTTTATTTATCTATATTTTGTATATTTGTGTACAGGTGTTTTGTTTCATTAGAATTGTTTTTCAATATTATTTTATACTTTGTTGATAGCGTAAGCCGTCGAAATAAAAAAGTAATTAAAGTCTATTAGAGCAACAGCTTAATGAAATATAGGGCCTTACTTATAAGATTTCCTTATGTCAGGTAAATATTAAGTGATTATACCTGATTTTACTATTTATAACCGATATAAAAAAAGCTTACTTATAAAAATATTTATTGCCTAGAATAACTATTCGCAGGTTATTTCATTCTTAATTTTTTTAAACAGTTAACACTGATATGTGCGCGCGCGCAGTAACTTTTATAACAACACAAACAAATGTCAAAGTCAAATCGAGACTACTGTCAGTGTAATCGAGAACACATGGAGAAAAGCATTAGAAAAAGTCAAAAATCAAAATTAGGAAGAAGAGAAAAGGTAAAAACGAATTCTATAGTTTAATCCTGTTTCTTTTTTATTACAATTAATTAAAACACATACAAACATTTGAAATTTCAGATATTATTGAAAAAAATCACTTGAATCGCATTGAGAAGGTCACAGGACTTCGAAATTGTTTGAAATAAAAAATAAAAAAAAACTGATAAATTTTCCATTTTGATTACCGAAAAATATGACTTTTGACAGATCGCATGCTTATTCTAGCATTATACCACATAATGCGCAGGTAAAGGTTTCTATGGTCGCTATCCCAGATTTAAGCCGAGTTTAACTCTATATGAGATTTATAAGTAATATTTTTTGCTACACCATCATTATTCTACCACTTTTCTCAAGCTTAACTTTATACCCGACTTATAAGTAAGGCCCATAGAATTTGCAGCTAAGGCGCGCTTGGATTGTTAAAATTCTGACATTTATTTGCATTCAAAATTATAATTTACTATTGCATGATTTAACTAAATGCGTTGATTTAGATACTCATTAACAGATAAGAGCTTAGTTATCACACGTAATGAAGCAACAGAGCGCACGAGCAATTGGATTACCAGCCCCTATTTAAAGGTGAATTTGACAACTAATTTAGTTTATTGACAACGAATTCAGTTTTTGAATATAAACTACGTAGGAGTGAAATGGTAATTATTAACGAATTTAATTTTCATATTAAAGCTAGATAAGAATTAAACGGTTATTCACTATGAGTTTAGTTTACAGATTGGGATAGATAGGTAAAAAAATATTATTGATAGCAAATTTAATTTGCAGATAGAAGCTTGATAGCAGTGAAAAGGTTATTAACAAACAAATTCAATTAAGAGATGCGAGCTAGATTTTCACATTTCAAACCGTTTTATGTTTATTTTGTTTTTCTTTTTTCTTTTCTTTTCTTTTCTTTTTTTTTTTTTTCTTTTCTTTTCTTTTCTTTTCTTTTCATGGTCATGTCATACCATATATATGTGCTATAAACTTTTGAATAATTAAAAAAGGAATAGCCCACGCTCAGACGCTGTAGTATTTGAGGGCAATTTTTCCTTCTTCATGTTATAGCTTAATTATAAGATGAATTTTTCTTAAGTGTATTTTTGTACTTGTATTTGTATATCAATAATATTTGTATGGAAAAATACACATTTTTTTTTTTTTTTAAATCCTTAAGTTTCCTTTTGCCTACTAAATAGGGTTCTTCAATTAAGTTGAAATATGTTTTTATGCTCACGTAAAATTTACTGATTTTCTAGAAAAATTTAGACACATTCAAAATACTATTGAATTAATTATAAAATCGTTTTTCTATTGATAAAGAGGTAATTATTCTTATTTTTTTAAAAATAAATCTTTTGATCTGTTATCGTTAGAGAAACGTAGAACGGTGATGGACCTTATATTTTCAAAATGATGTTTGATCTCCCATCTCTGTTGCAATAAATTTATTTTCATGGTCCCAACCATGTCACCAGAAATTCAAATTTGCTATTTATTAAATCTTCTCAGAAACACTTTTGTTTTTATACTCCAATATCCAGAATGTATATAATGATTAGTCAATTTCTCACAAAACTTCAAATTCTTTAACATATATCTTCCAGATTTTCATAGATTTCTTCGCCAATTAAACAGTGTGGGATAAAGGTGGATTAACGTGGTTTAACTCAAAATTTTATATGTTGATCGTGCTTATGAACATATTGTATAACATTAGGACATATTATGAACATATGAACATATTGTATAACATTAGGCGGCCTCCGTGGTGTAGTGGTCAAGACGCTTGACTCACACACGGAAGGTTCCGGGTTCGATTCCCGGTGAGAACACAAAAATTAAAATGTGATTTTTCTCAAGCCTGGGTGCTCTGTGATGTAATTCACCACTGCAATTAGGCCTCCTGGCCTGTTGTGGTGCAAAAAAAAAAAAGTAAAATGTAAATGTAAAATTATTTTATTGCCCTCGTTTGTCTATGCTACATAGTTTTTTGTTCTTTTTGTTTGGTTTATAAAAACATGTATCTTCATGTAACTGTTGTTATTGGCTCATGCCGTATACTTAATAAATTAGTATATTAATGCTAGCAGATATTAGTATTTCATTGCTTACCGCATTTTTGTATTTATTATTAATTTTTTTATTTATTTTACAGAAATAATCCGTCAACAATGATAAAATAACATTAAAAAAATACGGTTTAAGGACAGACCAGCGAAGTTTCCAAATAAAAATTATACATTCCAAATTGTGGTACAACAAAAGGGTGTGATTATGTGTATTTGTATGAGAGTAAGTGTATAGGTGTGTTTGTGTGTATGTGGAAGTAATTATTTAGTTGTGTTTAAGTGTATATATCTACCAGTTTTGAGACGTCCCCGTCTTTTCATCAGGACATTCAATACACTAACATGCAAATACTGAAATACACCTTCACCTTTATCGTCACCATAGTATACAAAGTATTTACGAAAAAATACATAAATTATGAGCTTAGATGCAAATAATGTCCAAACATGTACAAAAATTGAGTTCATCATATTTAGCGATATGTTGCAGCATGTGTTGGGAGAGAGGAGAAGGTTAGGAAGGGGAAGAGCTAAGAGATTAAACGTTACATGATTGGATAATTGTCAATTAAAAAAATGAGCTATATTGAAAAGATATGTTATATTTTTATTAGGGGAATATTATTTTTTAAAGCTTTTTTAATGTGAAACACTTCCATAAAATGTCAGTTAGTGGTTAAATTATAATATTTACTAAAATTAATTAACGTATTTCCCCACGAAGTAAATTCTTTGAGCATTGCGGCCTCCATGGTGTAGTGGTCAAGACGCTTGACTCACTTACGGAAGGTTCCGGGTTCGATTCCCAGTGAGAACATAAATATTCAATGTGATTTTTCTCAAGCCTGGGTGTTTTGTGATGTAATTCACCACTGTAATTAAGCCTCCCGGCCTATTGTGGTGCAAAAATTAAATAAAATAAAAATAAAATAAAATAAATTTATTATGCATTTTTTCCCGATAATCAGAAACTAGAGAGTGGTAAATCCAGAAGTTTATGGAGTGATAGAGATGCCTCTGGTAGAAGAAGTGTGCAGAAAAAATAGAACAAAATGAAAATGAAAAGAAAGGAATGTAAATTCTTAACATGAATATCCTATTTGCCTAAATGCCGACCGAAGGAATGTCAGTATTTTAAGGGCCATTGTCGGGAATCGCCCGCTTTATGGTCTTTGTTTAGACAAACTTCGCCGTGTCGGTGAATTTAAAAAAAGAAAGATAAAGGCCTTTATTATAATTTCAGACGGAATGAATTGGATAGAGAAGTATTTTTTTCTTATTAAATAAAGTTATATAGTGTGTGAGAAAAGTAAAAAAATATGTAGTTAGACGTTTAGGGATGGTAACTTGAAATTATATTTATATATTTTTTTTTTTATATGGATTTACGACGTTTTTACTTTTAAATGGCCGTGCTATAAAATTCTTTTACAGGCGGTTATGAAACATCGTGTTACCTCAAGCAAAAGATAAGTATTATTATTTTCTGAAGTTAAGACATTTAAAAAAAAAATAATTGAAAAATACAAACATATCACAACAGAGATGAAGAACATCTCAGAGAACCTTCTCTACTATAATAAATCCTACCTCGTATGGAAGTCTAGGCATCTACATCTATACATGCCTAGTCTTCTATATTACCTTCTCTAAAATGTTCTTCATCTCTGTTTTAATATATTAATGTCAACAGCTCAACAAAAAGGTTAATTCCATTTTTATTTACAAAAATTTGGAGAAACTCAAAATATTGTTGATAAATCCACCTGGTTCACGAAGAAGTATAGAAATTGAAATAAATAAAATTTTCAGGCGTTGCTTAGTATGCAGGTGAAATAATTAAATTAGATGAATCTCACCCGCATAATAAAAGATTTTAGCCCTTTAAATTCACTAACATCAACAGATGAAATAATCGAAGGAATAAAGATGTACAAATATAGGCAGAATGGTGAAAATGGCCACTAAAAACAGCCAATGATAGGTCATAAGCCCTGTAGATGAATTGGCTTCTATATTTACTTCTCTAAAATGATCTTCATCTGTGTTCTCATAGTTAAATTTTGACAGCAGCAGATGTTATGAACATCCATATTATTAAATTTTTAACTTTATTTAATTCAATTAATGTGAATTTTATCAAAATAAAAAAAAAATCCTTTTTTTTTTCATAAAATATATATATTTTTTTTTAATCTAAAGAGGAAAAGGGAAATAAAGATAATTTACAATTAGCTTTTTAATTTTTTTATTTACTTTATATATCTACTGTTTTTTATTTTTTTTTTTTTATGCACATTTTTATATTTTACTATTAATGTTACATTCAATCGATATTTTTCTTTATTTAATTAGGAAAAGTTTTAACTTTTGATTTTGCATTGCAATATACTTTTCTGGTTTCTACATGTCATAAAAAAATGCTTTTGTTCATTTTAAAGATTCTCGCCAAGTTCTAAAATATGCATGGTAATTAAAAAATCATAAATTTTCTTCCAGGTAAACAATCAACTTTTATTTTGTCACCGGGTGATCAGACATTAGCAAAAATAGTATAAACTAAATAAATAATAATGAATGTAGTGACCGACCGAAGTTTTTGTTTCGATTTTGACCGGTTTCGGCAGCGGTTTTGGTATCGAACGAAAATAGTAAAATTTCACTTTTTTCTTCACATTTTAAAGTAATACGGGTCCATTAAATACTATCCAGTATTTTTTTAAAATTATTTACCACTTTAATAAAAAGAAAAAGAATATATTTTTTACAAAAGTAGCATAAAATATGTTTTAATTTTTTTTATTTTATTTCCCGCAAAAGAGGTCATTGCATTGGCCACGCCCTTAATACGTGATGATTTATGTCCATTTTCAACTTTGTTCCAAACCATTATTTTTTTATAAAACATCGTCACTTATCTTGACGTCACAACTTTCAATATCGCGTTTTTCTTGTGATATATTAAAAAAATATATATTTTAAAAGATATGAAAACATTTCTCCACGATACACATATTGGTTGAGAAAATTTAATTAATTATTCTGAATCCATTTCATATTTTTTTATCGGTATTCATAGTACGTGATATTTCCCTATTGGCCAAATTTTCGTCTCTGCGAAAACCTGAGGTCAAGATGTTTTGGATAATATTTGGCTGTAAAAAAATAGAGATATTGGATTGTTTTTCAATCAAATAAATAGTTTTCGTAATGAAATTTTACAACTAAAAAAATTAAACCGACTTATTTTGTGATCTTCTGACTTCATTTAGTAGTTCTAAGATCTTAGATATGTATATTTTTGTGATTCCTACATAGTAAATAAGTAAAAGTACCTGAAAAAACTGTTATATTTATGTGTAGTTTGAGTACATAACAATGTACCCAAAAAGCGCTCAAAAATAAATTAAATACTAATTAAAATTATGCTTTTTATTTCATTGTGTATTTTACTCAACACTTTGTACAACTTTAATGAGCTCGTAAGGTTTACCAAAAAAATGTCTAATTTTTGGCGTTCTGAAGTAACTTTTAACTTATTTAAATATATTTTAGTTTCGGTTTCAGTGTTTTTGACTATCTATTTTTATTTAAAACTTTTTTTTAATGATACGAAAAAAAAATATTGAACAAAATACATAAATTTGTTTGTAAAATTTACTAATTACAAGTTTTTAACACAAAGAATTGAAAATGATGGTGTAATAAACACGTATAACTTATACCTGTTCCACGTTGTTAATTATTTAATTACTCCATTATGGAAAATCATACAAAAGCTTTTGTGACGCATTTCAATTACTAAGCTCCTGTGAAATTTTAATTTACCCCTTACAAAACTCCTCCATTTAATACAAAGTACCAACCCATAAATCTTTAGCTCATAAGAAATGTATAGTAAGTGCATGTCATATGTACATATTTTTCGGTTACGTTTTTTTGTGTCCGAGTGGATGAAGAATACAGTTAAATATTTAGGAAAATCATAAGATTTTGAGTATTTTCTTTTATTAAAAAAAACACAGAAACTAACCGCTTTATAAATAAAGATAAAATAGTAAGAAGATACACGGTAAAATGTTTTTTAAAAAATCACAAAAAATTTAGGCGAAATATTGGAGTATGGAGTAGATTTTTAAAAGAGTTGCATTATTTTTTACCTTTATAATATGCAAGGTTTATAAATACATCAAAGGAATAGTTATTTACGTGTTAACTTCAAAAAACATATACGTTCTACTGAATTTAATTAAGAAAAATATTTAATGAATGTTTTAAATATGTAAAGATCGGATGGGATGTTTCAAAAATAATAACACACTGTTAGATTATGGGAACTAAGTTGTGGTTGAGCGGGGTTCGAACCTCGGACCTTTGAACCGACAGTCCGTGACACTTGCTACGGAACCATGTTTGGACCCGGTTCAATGTAGTTACATAAAATTATAACGTAATCGCTCCGTTACGCTACATAATTTTTAGATACTGTTTTAGGGACCATAAAATTTATCCATTTTCACGTGTTTGATATTTTAAGTTGCTTAAAGTATGAATAATTTTCAAACCTTCATGATACATAATAATGTGGGGAGTGTTTGACTTTGCCAACAAGTTGCTGATGTTAAAACCCTTAAAATATCAGCTCAAAAGTAAGCGCTCGAAAAATAAATTTAATCCCCTAATAGAGACTAAACTTCAATGTGAATATATGCTTCAGTATGCAAAATATAAAATTATTAGGTTCGGTTCCACATTTCAATCAATGCCACATTTTCCCCTTTTTTATAAATAATCAACTTTTGTTGTTTTTTGATTTTAACTGTGTGTTAAAATCAAAAAACAAACCAAAAAGTACTTTTTATCGCTTACTTGCCATGTAGTCAAACTGTCAGCTCGATTGCCTACTATAAAAGAGATCTCGGGTTCGATTCCCGAAATTGACTTGAAATATTGATTATAAAGGTTGTTGACACCAGAATATTTTATGATTAATTTTTCTTAATGTAACACAAATTTTTGAGATACGCTGCATACCTTTGAAATGCCCTATGCACCATAAGGTGTGAAAAATGAGTGATATAAAGCTATGAAAGTTGGATGCCTGGCAGGGTGAAGGGTAAATATATGCTTTTAACATGACTCTTCTTATTTATTTATTTTTATTTTTTTATATTTACATAAACTGTAAAAATGCCTTTTACAAAAATTTGAATATTAACATATTTGTTTTTATTAACGCAATGCAATACTTTTCCTCTAGATTAAGGTACAAAATTTAAACTTTAAAATTATATAATTAATTCATAAGAAGTTTAAAAAATTTGAAAATCAAATTAGATAATAAAATATTTTAAAGGATAAGTAAAACAAGAAAATAAAAAAACAGTGTTTCATAAAAAACTCATAAAATACTTTTTATTCAAGATTTAGAAACAAAAATTAAACCAAAAATTATACAACACATCAGTAGAAATTTAAAACATTTTTTTAAAAATGTAAAAATCAAACTGAATAATGAAATATTTCAATTAATTAATATAACAAAAGAATCAAAAAGCACTGTTACATAAATATGATAATTATTCAAGAGGTTTAATTACCATCCACTATCTTTGAAAAAGTTCAATACGTTTTGTCTATAAGAAAAATACCCTGCACTAAATATTTCAGATACGTAAGAACAGCTATTGCCGAGTTCCTGGAGTCTATTTAATATGGCATTACAAGTATATACTGTCCGTAAATTGTTGTTATAAAATGGTGGCACCTGTCTTGTAATTCTTTAAGGCACCCTGAAGTTGATGAGAGATAACAGATAACAGATTTCTTACTTTCAGGATCGTGTTACTTTTCATCTAACAAAAATTATGTAGATATACTAAAATTCGTTTGCTAATGCAGCGCCCTATGCACCATTGGGTACAGATTAGAGTTATGATAATGGCGATTTGTCCACAAATTATTTCAACTTTTTACAAATAAAAATATATATTTAAAGCACTGACTCTGTCATTATACATTAATCGAGCGATTCATAATAAAAAATATTAAAAAAAAATAACAAATCAACAACATGTCCTTTAGCTTTAAAGATCGTATCCATCTCATTTCACACTTCCCATTTTTACAAAAACAACATGACAAAAAGACTTTACTTAAAAGCTCTATGTGTTTCCATGTAATATTAAGTAATCACTGTTAAAATAAAATAGGATAGGATGCATTACTTAATTATGTATTAAAAATAAATCATGTGTAGCTTTAAAACCGGTCGGAAGAAAAAAAAAAAATGGACAAAAACAAAGCTGTTTTGTAAGTATTTTATTTTAATTATAATAATAAAAATACTTTATAGTTTTATTCCACTTTTATTTATAATTATTTTATAAATTTTTTACCAGTGACCGGGTTTCGTCGTGACCGACATCGTCAGACTGGTGATGTCGGTCACGACGAAACCCGGTCACTGGTAAAAAAAATATAAAATAATTATAAATAAAAGTGGAATAAAACGATAAAGTATTTTTATTATTATAATTAAAATGCAGTTCATACCAAGAAATGACAGTAGAAAAACTCAATATATTTTATTTTACTTTAATTGATCAAAATGTCAACCTCAAGTACTTAAATTACATGGTCAAATTTCATTTATTATTTATTAATTTATAATATTAACGGCCTTAGCCAAAAACAACACTACCACGAAGAAACACATGATCATTTATAAAAAACTGCACGAACAGATTATAAATACATGTAGCAAAAAAAAAAAAGAACTTAGAATAATAGTGCAAATTAAATATATGAGAAAAAACACAATCTTGATATAAGACTAAGCTTAGCAGTGCCAATCCTACTCCCCATACTGTATTGGCGGCAAAGAGATTTTTAAAATCAGAAAGATCTAATCCAAACTTCAATTTGTACGACGAATCGACTAATCTATCCATTCTAAACGTTGAGGCATTAAAACAAAATTTCTTTTTATAATTAGATTATATACAATCTATGTCATCACTGTCATACGTATTATTATATAACTTTTGATTCCATTTTCGACATGTATTATAAATTTTTATTAATTTCATTTTTCTATTGCTATTTTGTATATTGTTTTGATTATTTTGCATATTTTTTTTGATAACTTGTATATTGTTTTAAGAGTCCCGACTTAACACGGAATTTTCTAACAAGTCGGGACATGAAAAAAACATATAATTGTGTCTATGTAAAATTGTGTATTTTGTGCTTTAAATAAATAAATCAATTATTCTTCTTTTCTTTCTTCATGAAGAAAGTTTGAAATCATCGCGGTGATTCTCACTTTGTTAGCAGCTGCCCTGAGCAAGAACTGACTGCTGGAATGGAGCCAGACAAGAAAGATCTTTAGCCAATGGATGCGTTTCTACCAGCACGACGTCTTCCTTAAATCCTTCCTTGTGGAATGACTTGTAAAATGCAATTATTTTCGCATCTCATCACATGCTCAAAGTACTCGAGTTTTCTTTTCTTCATGGTCTTCATCATTCATGGAGAACATAATCGTTTCGGACTCTGTCCACCCTGGAGATTTTTAATATTCTCCTGTAGCACCACAATTCAAAGGTTTCGATCATTTTTAAGAAGATCAACTTTTAGAAATAAGACAAATATATTGTTTTCAATGCTTTGAGTTTAATTAAAATAAACTAAATTAAATTTGAATTTAAGAACCAAAATGTATTTATAAATAATTCAAACAGATCAAGTCAAATAAGGAATCTTGTGTTAGAAATACCACATTGTATACTGAAGCTAGCAGAGAGACATGCATATTTTATAGGCAAAAATATTTTTTATTATTTTTTCCCAAGATCCCAAACTTTCAAAATTTTCCTTCTTTTAAAAAACACGCACTATCCTGGATTCAAACTAAATATATCAATCCTTTTTTTCTATGATACGTTTTGTTGCCTTTTTACTAATAAGGAATATTTTCATGTTTTTTTGTATTTTTTATTTCCTTTTAAATTACTAAAAAATAAATAAGAATTGTATTATTTTTAACAGAATATTTTTTTTCTCTTTTTTAAATTATACAAAACTATTATACCTTGCCATTTTTTTGTAGGAGCAAAAATTCATAAACATTTATTGTATACCCATGAACAGGCCATGCCTTTGTGGGATTTTTTTATTTATAATTTTAACTATTAATTTGTATTTCACTGCTATGTAATTATCCTTTATAGGTTGAATATTTTGTTAAACCTGTTATGTATATTGTAAATTAACAAAACAAAAAACAAAAAATTGCTTGGGTGAGTGACCACGTTTAAGCCCAAGTCCTAAGCCAATAAAAAAATAAAATAAACACCTGAAGAATTAAACATCAAAAGAACATTTTATTTTATTTTGCGAACCATATTTTGTAAAAAATTTAATGCTTATAATAGTTTTTAAACCAACCAATTTGAAAACATCAATATTTTCAGTATGTTCTGTTTTCACCTAGTGTTTGAAGTGATTAAGCTTTTCGTCAGTTTTCAAGAATATTGTATTGTTTTACCTCGTTAATCACACAACAACAAACTTACTGATAAATTTTGAGAAATTATAATTAACAATGATGTTTGATAAGTTGTCAGTCATCCCTTGTTGTGACTTTCAGTGGAAGCCTAAAATGATAAGAGTCACCCTTAACGCGGGTAGAGAGGGGAGCATTGAATTAATTCGGGGTAGCTTTCATTCTATATGAGACGAGGGTTAGTAATGTGGAGTCATAGAAGGGTGGTTAATGAAATGTTGGGCAGGGGGTGTTTTGATTTGAATACAGGTCACTGTTACGAAAAGGGGTCGCCTTCTTGTATGTCAAGTTTACCAACTTTAGAATGGCCAAATTTAATGGTAAATTATTATGAAACAAAAAAACGTTTTCACTGATGCTAATTTTAGGTAGTTTGATCCCATGCTTCCACTCTTTTCTTAAATTAATAATCCATTATAAAGCTGAATTATGAACTGTTAATTTTTGTGAAGTTAAAGAGATAAAACTTTTATTTATGCGGGTGAGATTCATCTGATTGAATAATTTTACCTACATACTAGGCAACCCCTAAAATATTCTTAAATTTTTGAGCTCCAAAGAGCAGGTGGATTTATCAAAAATGTTTTGAGTTTGTCTAAATTTTTGCAGACATAGACTGAATTCAACCTCTTAGAGAGATGTTAAAATTGTTATATGACAACAAAGATTAATATCATTTTAGAGGGGGTAATATAGAAATCTAAATAACTTAATGACAATTTGTAAGCCCTATAGATGCATATATTTTTATATTTCTTTGTCTAAAACGTTTTTCATCTCTGTTATATATATAAACAGCTTCTTAGAAGTTTAAATCCAGTCCCCAAACTTAACATATTGTTGAATTCGATTAATTTGTAAAATACAGTACGTTTTTCTTTAAACCTAAGGATCTTAAAATTTGGTTCGTTATTTTTTTTCTTTAATTTACAAGTAATAATTTCATGTTTTTTGATGTGTTTTTTTTAGTAAAATAATTATCTGAAGTGACTATTTACATAAATGTTTAGACCATTGACTGGATTTCTTAAACAACTTCTGATAGAAATATAGGAGTCGAGTTGTGTTCGAGTGGAATCTGAACCTTTAATCATTGATCCGTAAGTTCACAACACTACCACGGGACCACAAATCGGTTATTAATAAAATAAGTGGTTATAGCATTCGCCTACCATGTTTGAGACCAAGAGTTGAATTACTGGCAGGGTGAACGCAGCAATATTGGTTCTAAATCTGGTAACACATCAATATTTTCAAGCATAATACTGATCATCTAGCCTTCCTTGTTACAAAAATGATCCATATATGCTGCAACTGAAATTCCTTTACATGTAATAAGAAACGAATCCATTGCGGGAAGACTTTTTGACTTTTTGAAGACCCTAGTGATGTTATATATATATATATATATATATATATATTTATAATAAAATAATGCTAGACCTATGAAAAAACTGAATTCCAAAAAATACAAGAAATAAGCTTTGTTTGCACAAGCAAAGTGATGAATAACAGGAGTTTTTTTTTAAACATATTTAATTCGTAAGCTTAGAGGAGAGGAGGAGAGGAGAGGACCATGGATAATTGGCTTTTAGAAAGGAGACTACTTTTAAGGAGATATTTTCTATATATATTTTAAACAACATGTTATACATACATTAATATACAGTCAGAAAAGTATTCACATGAGTAATATCTATTATTATTATTCCCTAGACTGGTACCTAAAGCGTAAGACTAATCATCTTATCGTCGTGTAACAAAATGATTAAGATACAATGCAATTGGTGTTCCAATGTTGTTCTCTATGCACCATTAGGTGCAAAAAGAGAATGATGATGATAATGTTTAAATACTGCAAAGGTGAGAACAAAAGTGCATAATTTTTTGAGCAGGAAAAATAAAAATTATAAAATATAAAAAAACTATGTTACAAGTACATGTTTTAATTAACATCGCAAAATTAAAAGAAAAAAACAGAATATATCAGAAATGTTACGAAAAATAATAGATTTTATACATATTTGAAACAAATAAAACTAAATGCTATGCTATGCTATTATGATATTTGTATAAACTATATAATACTAATGAAGACTCTTTTTATCTACTCTCCAAAATTAATCTTAATGTCCCTACTTTCACGTGACAAGTGATAAGTATTTTATTCCATCTGCCAGTCTGTAGCACTAACTAAGCACAACACTCTTTCCTCTATTGTTCTTGCTCTAACTATAATGCTTTTTTTTCATCTATTGATATATTTAACATGCCCCTTAATTTATTTAAAAATAAATTTAGACTCATTTTTTCTGGCTGCGATACGCTCCCACTTGCTATTTAATGATGTTCACGCTTACACACAGTTGAACACTTACTCCCACACAAATACATTAAAATACACTTCTACGCTAACTATTATACTAATACACATAAACACACCTTTTTGTTGTACCACAATATAATATGAATGATTTTTATTTAAAAACTTTACTGGTCTGTCTTTATATCGTAGCTTTTTTATATTATTTTATCATTGCTGACTGTTTGTTTGTGTAAAATAAATAAATAATAAACAAATAAAAAAGTAAAGAAGAGATCGCTAATGTGGAGTCAATGTTAACTCGTGTGTGGCTGTGATGTCACACTAGTCGACATAGGACACAAGACTTGATATTTCTCTCCTGTTTTTTAAAATGATGATGTCATATTTTTTGTAATCTTCAAATGGACATTTTCACACCGGATTTAAAAAGTAGAATTTGTATAACTATGCTGGATGTCAATATAAAAAATATTGATCCTTGCTACGCGAAGAAATATAGTCCGCTAATTCAGCAAAACATCTGTTTAAGAAAAAGCACGAAGATAGAACTCATTACAAGAAAGACAGAGACGCTGTTCTGTGGCGGGTATTAATGTGAAAGAGACAAAAAAAAGTAAGTTAAGTAAAGTGTAAAACAGATTCAGTCTTCAGTCGGTTGATGACTGTGATAGGGGACGCACGCGCGTAATATGAGCGGCATATTTATGATTTTTTTTCGTTGCTATAACAAGGCTAAATTACATGTTTCTTTGCATAAATAATGGAAAAGGAATTAATAAACAGTATATCTCTAGGTTTTTTTTTCAAATGTCTGAACTAAATAATAATTCGTCTTTTACTAGTGGTAACACGATGTTACATCACCGCGCGTAAAGGGATTATTTACCACAGTCTTTTAAAAGTTAAAAATCTCAAGTCTGCAAAAACTTATTAATAAAATTGAGTAAATATTCATAATTAGTTTACTGAATGACATTATTGATGTACCATTGTTAGTGTAATAAGTAAAATTTAATGTTTCGATCTACCAGTTGTGAAATAATGATGTGCTGTCTCTCAATCAGCAGAGCACAAAAGTATAGTTTGTTTGCTCCAATGTCCCGATTGTGCCGTACTTGAGACAGGATTTGTATATTTTTGGTGTAAGTCTTTCTTGATTAGAAAAATCAGAAGAATTTACCAGACCTTATCTCGAGGCAGTTATTTTTTTTCATATCCTAGCTTTTATTTTTTTTAGTTGTATTTAAATTTTATAAGTACCTATATATAAATAAAAACAATCCATTTTGATGTTACTAAATGGACTGTATGAAATCGTAAATATGGTTTTAAATTATCTAAATAGAGACGCAGAGTATTATTCCTAAATGTCGGGGTGTCAATCGAGTCGACATTTAATCAATAAGCAAAAGCACCCATTGAAAACGGTAATAAAATATTTAAGACATTTTCCAAAGGTGAGACGTATTGTAAGGTTATTGAAAGTCTTCAGTTGCTCATAACGGTTGGTTTTGAATCAATCACCACAAAAAGTAATTTATTCCAGTTTTTCAAATATTTTCTTTTCATTTTCTGGGAATTAAATTAATGGTGTAAACATAAATTAAAAATCAACCATGGAAAAACTCATGCAGTGCGTACAATTTCATACCTTGTTGCCTAAAATTTTCTGGCTCTGTCAAACTAATTCATCGAAAGATTCCAAATTTTCCAGTGTAGTGAAACTGTTTTCATGTAAAGGAATAATTATGTAAACTAACCTACCGAACCTTTGTTACAAGATTTGCGTATGTTAAATCAGAAGATTTCATTAACATTTTTATCTAAAGTTTTATTTTCAACTTAAAAGACTATTACTAAACAAAACACAATAAAATAAATACTGAACAATACTGGCTGAAACAACGGTGATAATTGAAATGAATTAACTTTAAACGATTCAGGGCCTTACTTATAAACCTTTAAAGTGACGCCTAGGCATAATGTTTAAATAAGGATGGGAATACCATGTTGATAACAATGTTGTTTCGAAGACAACCGGAATCAATACTGGGCGGAGAGCATCTGAATTTAATTTTTCAGTCGTTGGTGACGTGTTGCGCTTCTGTGTTGGTGGGCCTGGCACCCGAAGTTGCAAGTTTCAAGTGTTGCAAGTGCTCGTACTAGTATTTAGGATGTAAAAAAATATCAGCCTGCAGAAAGAGCTGAGAGTGGGTGTCTGTAGATCGCATATATATTCAGTGAAAAGCAAATGCCACCTATAGGCGTAATTAATAACGCCTACACAACATCATAATATTTACCTCGAAGGATGCTCGTCGTGGCACCTAGCTAAATGTCAAATAAATGAACAACAATAAATATACTACAGACAAATAAAAATAACATTATCTGTTTGTCGAAATGTCTGTAGTTAAGAACTGGATTTCATCCCTTAGAGAGTTATAAGAATAAACATAATATCACATCAAAGATGGATAAAATTTTAGAAAAAGGAAAAAAAAGTCTAGGCATTAATAAGGCTTATGATCTGTTATTGGTTGGTTTAACGTTTAGTTTCGCTACTTTATTATTTTTACGACTAAATTATTGTCATTGAGAAAATTTAATAAAACGGGATATTGAATTTAAAAAAACTTGTTTACTCGCACGCAGTAAAACTTAAAGCATTTAATTTTACTTAATGGACTTCTTTAAACTACATCACATGTTCTTGCGAATATACTAACGGCGTAGTTCTAATTAACTGCGTTATCGTTATTTTTATTTACTTTAGTATGTTAAGTATAATGTATCGCATATACTTTTATAATAAAGTAAATATTAAAAGACGTTACTCCCCATGATGTAAACAAGAATTGTTGTATGTATTTAATAAAGATGAAAATTAACCGGAAAACTAACTCATCAATCAGAAGAACTCTCCGACGACAATTAGTGACGTCGAGGGTGGAATAATTTCAGAATTACGAAACCTTCAAAATTTAAAGCGTATGTTATTCGATCCATTGTTTTTTCTTTTCTTGGTTTGTTAATGTATTAATAAATTTAAAAAAAAATAAAACCTCTGAATTTTCTCATCAGAAAGTCTGAAAACTGGTTATCTGTTATTCAAAATTTTTGAATAACAGAAAGTATCATTCGTTTTAATGTCTTCGAGAAATTTCAGTTTTATTAAAATAAGTGAATTGATTAAAAAAATAATATGTTTTAGATTTTAAACCTGTTTTTTGTACCACTGGTTGGTGATCGATGTTTTATGAATAATCGAAAGATGAAGTAAGCCCTTTGGTGGTATTATACATCTGTACTTAAGAGAGAAAAATAATAATTCTCGTTTATCGTTGTGCAAAAGATCATTCCACTTCTTATTTCAAGGATATTATAAGCAGCACTTCAGCAGTTATTCCGTAATGGATATTGAAAAAAAACTTCTCTGTATTCAGATAGATAAATTCAACAGTTATCTATGTGTTGCATAGATTCTGGTTCTATTCATACACGAACAGTTCTGGGTTAGATTTCCGGCCAAGACGCACCAAATGTGATTTTTATCAAGCTTGGATGTTTTTTTTATGTAATTCACATCTATAATTGGGCTTCCTTGCGAGTATACTTAGTCTATTCAAAATTTTAGTTGACAAGAACTGAATTCAACCCTGCTTTGGTTTACTTCATAAATATCAACAAATGGAAGAATCGTAAGAATACAGATGTTCGAACATTGGCAGAATGGTAAATGTTACACAGTTTGTAAATTGGCTAGGTCAGGAGCGCTGTAAACACCTCAACTTCTCGTTTCCTCTTTAAAATATATTTTAGCCTCGTAGTGTAATGGTCAGCACGTTTGCCTACCAGGCAAGAGGTTTCTTATGTTTTTTTCATCGTCAACCAGAGCTGCATTTGCCGAGAAAGCACATACAAAAATATGGAAGAGTGTTATTTTTTTTGTACAAAAAAGTTTGTTTTTGAATGCTTACAAACAACATTTGTTGTTTATAGATCTCGATCATATTATTTTCTTAAATTTCTTTTAATTTCTCTCCAATAATTATTTTTTTACATTACATTTAATACATTTTTGAAAATCGCAAATACACACCTGTTTTTTTTTCTCCCTTTATTATGACCTTGACCATTCTTGGTTATACTAGCCAGAAACAAACGGTAAGTACAAATGTTAAACTAATACAGACAAGACAGAAAAAAACAGATTAAAGGGCAGAGTTTGACATTTGCGAAAATAATTGTATGTTTGAAAATAAATTATTTAATGTTTTAGAGTTCAACCAAACCAGAACTCAAGTACCTAATTACCAATGAAAAGTTAAAAGTTAATATAAAAGTTCTTTTAAATTTATATATCACTTATATTAACACATAAATTATCAACATATTGCAACAGAGATGAAGAACATTTAAGAGAAGGTAACATATAAGTCTAGACATCTACAGGGCTTATGACCTGTCATTAGCTGGTTTAAGTGGCCACTTTACACACTCTGTAACATTCACCATTACGCCTATATTTGAACATCTATTTTCCTTCAATTCTTTCATCTGTTGATGTTTGTGAAGTTAAAGAGCTGAAACCTTTATTTATGCGGGTGAGATTCATCCAATTGAATTATTTCACCTACATACTAGGCAACGCCTGAAAATGTTATTTTTTCAATTTCTATACTTCTTCATGGACCAGGTGGATTTATCGACAATATTTTGAGTTTGTCCAAATTTTTGTAGACAAGGACTGGATTCAACTCCCTGGAATATGTAAATATAAACAGCTCCCAAGGGAGTTGAATCCAGTCCTTGTCTACAAAAATTTGGACAAACTCAAAATAAAAAAAAGTAAAAAGATATTACGTAAATTATCAATTAAAAATCCTTTTCATGTTTATTCTAACGGCTTTTAAACTCTTTCACGACACAACCAAATATTTCGACTTCGAAAAAAATGTCAAGCTTACCTCAAAACCCGGCTGGTGGTTAAAAGACGACTCAATACGCGTAAGGCAGGACTGTGTGTGCAAGCATGAGTTAACTGTCATAGTTTTTTAGGGTTCTGGGTGCGTCTATATATATAAATAGGTTTATATGGTTTCATAAACGCATTATGAAGTTAAGTGTTGTGAGTATACTCAATAATGTTTAAAAAGTGTTTGAAAAGTGGTCCGACTTTTCCTAGACAAACGTATTCCCGTATATTCTCTATTTATGCATTAGAACAGTGATTTTTTACACACTATAGATATTTGCCATTGGCGTGTTCTTATTGTTTCGTTTTAGTAAAAAAAATATTATTATGGGAACTAGAACCATTCAAAAACCAGTAAAAATGCACAGTGTTATCTGCAGTCTTGCTGTTTTCAGAACATATCAATACAAAAAATTTTATTTGAATACTTTGTTGAAAAAAAAACGAAATTCCTTCGTTTTTGAGGTGCGGAAAACGGGACAGCGAAATGTCGAATTTGTCTATTTTAACAAAAGGTCTGACTTGCAGTTGTCTTTTTGCTCAGTATCGGGGAGGCATCTGCAAGACAGTGACAGGAAAACAATGTTCGAAAACCTATTTATCAAAATATATAATCATAACACAAAAATAATATTGCATACGTACATATCTAATTTAGACTTTCGATTGTGTTCATTTAATCTGCATAAGAGTATGTTCTTAAATCTAGCAATAGCAAAATATTGTCGGGTTTAGCTCGTTTATTATAAACAAAACAATACCCAAGGTTGTGTACGAATTTCAATTTATTTGAAGACACGTACAAAAATGTACCTTATTTTATTCAAAAATTTAAACAGGAAATATATTTTCCCTTATTTGACAGAGAAAAATCCACATTTTCCGCTGGCCGATTCGCACACTCGGAATAAACTTATTTTTCCTAATTCATTTTCGTTTTTCTTTCGACCATTAAATTGCTACTCGGTGTTGGCATGGGGCGAGGGTTGAAGGAAGGAGGAGAAACCGTTTTAGAACCTTTTCTGAACCGGTTTCAATCCGGTTTCGTAACTGTCTTCGAATCGTTGTTGAAAACAATGCATCTATAGAGCAAAACAACTGCCGGCCATTAAGGGAAAATTGTATTGGGAAATATATGGGCTTGAACTAAAGTCCGAAAGTTTCCTCGGAGTTTTTCTTACATTTTGTCGCTAAAGGTTTTTTCTAAACTTTTCTTTTTGCACCAGTCGTTTCATTACAAAAGTTACAGTTTGTTAGCGGCGCATACATTCCGGTTTATACGCAGAGGTCGTCACGACTTGCCAGATTACTTTATTCTATTAGGTATTAACATAAGTTGTGCCCGCTTTTTTTCAAATTTAAAAATAAGCACCAAAAGTAAATAGAGAATATAAGGTTAGAGAAAAAGTTATTTCATAGTTGGAATTTTTTTTTAACTGAGTATATCTCGTTCATTATTAGTCACATTGGATCATACAATATGACGTTGTAAAGATGGAAGTGTAAACTACAATTTTTTTTTATTAATATTACGCTTGGTTGGTTCAGTCGTCAGATATTGTGCGTTAAGTGTGGAGGTCTCAAAAGAAGAAATTCGCCATATTTTACATGTTTACTACCTAAAGGGGAAATGCGTCAAAAACGACCAAAAAAATTTGAAATCTATACGAGGCTAATATTCTTTCGGTTTGTGCTGCACAACAGTGGGTCGAGCAATTTCGTTCTGGTGAAATGGAGCTGAATGATGCACCACGCTCCGGCAGGCCTGTCGTTGAAAATGTCAATAAAATCATCAAGATAAACCGTCATTTTAGCAGTCGTAGCATCATCCAGGAGCTGAATACTGATCATAAAACTATTTTGAACTATTTGTAGAAGGTTGGATTTAAGGATAAGTTCGATGTTTAGGTGTCACACGAGCTGATGCAAAAAATCCTCATGGACCGAATTTTCATCTGCGAATCGCTGCTGAATTGGAACAAAATTGACCCATTTCTAATTCAAAATCGACACATCAACCCATTTCAAGTTTTAATTATTGTTAGTTAATACAAGTTTATAGGCACCAACCGATTTTTTATGTTCCTTATAGCTCTGCATGTAATTTATGCATTTTTTCGTAGAAACTGTAAAGTAACTGAAACGTTTTGGTGATGGTGTGGAGGGCAACACCAACAGCCGTGTGGTTGACAGGTTCAAACTCCGCTTTGGCTCGCAACGCGTAGTTCACTGCAACGTCAGCTCGGACAAGGTATTAAACGCCGTGCACCGGAAGAGTTTATGCAGAGGAAGGTGTTTTATTTTGGATACCTCACCAAATTTCATAATGGAATTCTACTAATTACATGCATATTAAATTTATATATTTTGTATCATTTATGAAAACTTAATTGGTCTTTTTATGTTAAAAAAATGTTGTTTTTAATACTTATTATGTATGACTGTATGTTTTCTGAATAAAATAGAATAAAAAAATAAAATACAATAAATAATAAAAATGTTTGACCACAAAGTTAATGCTATAAACATAAGTAAGAAAAATAAAATTATTTATCAATATACTTAACTTGTAATTTCAAATGTTAACCAAAAAAAGCAAAATATAGATAAAACAAGTTTGTTTTTGACCACTTACCTTTTTTTCCTACTTTCTGATTTCAAAGTTACAAAAACATCTTTAACAAGGATACTTAATTTATCAATTATATTTTACTTTAACAGTGATTACTAAATATTGCCGATCAATGAAAAAAATGAAAAATAAGTGGTTAAAAACAAAATTGTTTTGAACTTTTAAAATTAACCAAAAAAATACAGTATATGTAAATAATATATATATATTTAAACAAATAAGTTTAATTAATATCTTAATAACAAATAACAACAGAGATGGAGAATATTTTAGAGAAGGAATGTGGAAGTTTAGGTATATGCAGAGTTTATGACTCGTCGTTGGCTGGTTCAAGGGATTACTTTACACACAGTGTAACATTCAACATCTTGCTAATGTTTAAACATCCACATTTCTTCAATTTTTCCATCTGTTGATTTTAGTGCAACCATTTTTTTATGAAGAGATTCATCTGATCGAATTATTTCACATACTAGGAATCGCCGGAAAACAGTTTTCCGAATTTTAAAATTTTTCTGGGACCAGTCAGTTTAAATACAAAATTTTTGGTTTTCCAAATGTTTGTAGACAAACTCAAAATATTGATAATATCTTATTCGTTTTTAAGTAGTAATGGAATTATGTTTTTTACGACGTGACTTCACAAATTGAATTATTGAGTTTAGTCAATTGAATTAATTATACCCATGGCAATTATTTCCTGTTTCCGCATTTTGCGTCTGCTGACTTAATTTTACAAGTCAAATAACTTTATTTCTTGAATAACTTCCTGGCTTTTGACATAACATAAATTGTATTTTGTATTTATCATAAAATCAATTTAAATGAAGTACCGAAATTGTAAATTGAATATGATTCTGCTGAAATTGATTTAAAATCATGTTATTTATCTATGTTTTAATAAATTTTTCGAAAAAACTTGTTTGTTTTTTTACAGGAGAACATATTCAAACCATTACGTCTTTTTTATACTTATGTGGCGGGTCGACAACGACGGCACGAGCCGAACATTGCCGAACGCCGACGTAGAGCGTACGAACAGGCCAAACCGGCTTCGAGAATACTACCGGATTCCGACCTCACCGCACGCGTCTTCGAGGCACAAAGCAATGTTCGGCTCGTGCCGTCGTTGTCGACCCGCCACACTTATTACATATCGTCGACAAAAATTTAGAAAGCTGTGAGGGGCAAAGTTGAATAATAACAGAATAGAAAGTTAAAAAAAGAGATGTAGAATATTTAATACCACGCAGTATGGAAGTCTAGGCAGGAACAGAGTTTATGACACCAGCCAATGACACTTTACATAATTAATATTTTTATTGTTAAAGTTTTTCTTGAATTTTTTCTTGAAGTCTTGAAGTCTTTTTTAAAAAGAAACATAAAATAAAGGTTTGCGGGGTGCGAGCCTCGGACCTTTGATTGGTCAGTCCACAATACTAGTCACAGGACTACAAGCCGAATCATTATTATTGAAGGGAGTTTTATATATTCATATTTCTTTAACTCTTGAAAGGATGTGCCAAAAAAAAAACATTAAGAAACGCTGCTTTAACGTCATATTTCAATTAGTAATAGACGGAATACTCTTAAGTAGACATTAAAATAAAGGAAACATAAAAAGATAGTGTTTAATTTCCTTTTTCAGAATTAATAAAAATATTAACACAGTAAAAAGAATTAAAAAACGTAAATACGCCGGTCATTTAACTAACGTGCGCTCCCGCGCACTGCCAATAACTGACTGATTTAAACGAATAGAAAAATAATCAAGACAATAATATTTCCTTGTTTTATGAATGGTACATCTTGCTGTCTGGATGCTGTTGGCTTGTTCACACAAACACCGGCCACAGTACAGCGTATTTGTCTCCCTTGTTATAAGTTATATCCTCGTAATCTTTCTTAAAAGCTGTTTTTTTTAAATTTTTTTTTACATTTTTTTGTTTTTTTACAATAAACAAAAGTGGTAAAACATAATATTCAAAAATAAAGCATAGTTACATAGCAATGAAATAGATATTAATAGTAAAAACAGTAAACCGAAAATTCCCACAAAGGGATGGCCTGTTTGTGGGTATACAACAAAATGTTAATGAATTTTTGCTGCCCTTAATTTATTTAAAAATAAAATAAGACTCCTTATTTCTGGCTGCGATACGATCCACTTACTATTTAATGATGCTCATACTTACACATACATGAACACTTACCCCTATACTAATACACATAAACACACATCTACACTTACTCCCATACAAATACACATTAACACACCCTCTTGTTGTAACACAATTTAATAATATATATGATTTTTATTTAGAAACTTTGCTTGTCTGTCTTTTAACTGTATTTTTTTAGATGTTACTATATCATTTGCGACTGTTTGTTTCTTTAAAAATAAAAAAAGGCCTACCGTGAGAACTAAATATTTTTTAACTAAATAAATATACTACTTGGGTACTAGAATCGGCTGTCTGAACTGAAAGATTGAGCAACTAAAAATTTATCACATTTATGACAATATCTTGCTAAATAAATATGAAGTTTTTATATATGATAGCGGAATTTTCTAGAGATGGTTGGAGCAAAGTAAATGACTTATCAAACATTGTAGGAATCAGGTTAATCTAATGCTTAATCTAAAGAGGTTTTTTTTTTTTATTGGGAATAAATTACCATAAATTGTTATGCTAGATGTTTTTAAAGCTCAACTAGCCTCAAACATCCCTATGCTAGATATTTCAATTTAATCTCGCAGTGAAACTCAGATTAAAACTCAGTTCTCTACCACCAAGCCTCCAAATATAATTTATTTTGTATTTATAAAAAAAAAAACATTGCATTATGCAATACGTAAACAAAAGTTACAAATTGAAAAACAAACTTATTAATAAGTTTCATATATTTATATTGTTGTTTTCCAATAGAATTAATGAAAAAATAATACAAATGCAGAATTGTGATATTATTGAAATGTGATCTATAAATTAATGAAAAAGAAAAGAAGAACAAACAATAAAAATATGTAAAGAGGAAACAAAGAACGAAAGCAATTAGGAATTAAATAAATTATTTAATTAAATGAGTTAAGGAGTTTTCATAATAAAGATAACTCCAAAATTCGTAAGACTTTTTTATTCTACCCTCTCTTAATTAATAACTTTAAACAATGTTTGGAACTTCTTGATTTAATAAGTATTAAAAGATTTCTCATTCAAAATACAAGTTGTTCAACAAAATTTACATCTATTTCTGTTTTTCTTTTAATTCATTCAATGCCCAGAGAGACATTTTAAAGAATACATTTATACCGCGAAAATCAACCCTTAGAATATTTCGTTACCAGAATTCACTGTGTTAGGCTGAAAATTTCTTCAGAACCTTCGCTTTTGTGTCTAAAAAGATCAAAGTTTATAACTTTTTATTTAATTCCCGACGGCGCGGCGGGGACATATTTAAATATCTTTGTATAAAAATAATAATTCTAGAACTTTTGAAATCTTGAGTAAGCTTTGGCCATTAAAAGTTCCCGTTTAGTCAAACTTTTCTTTTAAGAATCCGTCAAAGCCTACATGCGTATGTTAATTTAAAAACATATTTACTTTGTGAAAAGCTTGCAAGTTCAGAGCAAACGACTAAAACTAATGATTTTCGGGCTTTTCGGTGCTTTTTGTTTTCGCCTTTACAGAATAACGTTTGATATTATTTTGATTTTAACAAGTCAATTATTTGAAAGCAACATCAAACGAGAGATTGGCTTTGTTCCAAATTTGATTGACAACATGTCTTTACTTTATTTAAATTTTGCATAATTTTTTGTTTCACGTTTTACTGTTGCCATTCATGAAAACAAAATGTAATAAATGTTTTTTTTTATTCCCTGTGTCAAAAAAGGTTGGTATCTGCTTTTTGAAATAGAAGTCTCAGCGTTAAAATGGTCTATTGTTTGCAATTGGCTAGTTTTTATGATAATGCACTGTTTACTTTCTCTATTCTGCCTTTGTTTATACATTTATATTTTCTCCACTCTTTGGTAGCTTGACTTTTGTAAAATAAAAACTGCCCTTTTAATCTTAAATGGGTGGGATTCATCTGGTGCAATTATGTCAACCACTTGACCAGTGTCTCTATTTTTTTTTGGTTATGGAACCATAATTGGACGTTGTTATGCAAAAACAGCAAGTTTATAGTTAAAAAGAAATTAGATATTTGTGTTGTCGGGTGCAGAAAGTTCAATTCCATGTTCTACTAAGAACAGATAGACTACTTTATACAAAAAAATGTAATAAATACCTTCTAAAAAAAATAGTTTTGATCACAAAACGGCATTTCTAAATTTGCAGAAAATACTCACTGCACTAGACAAATCTGACGGTCCATTAAATAATTTTAAAACTGGTCAAAAACATACTCAGATTCATGTTTTAAAAAAAAAAAAAATTAGTGTGTTCATTGTTTATCATTTGTCAAAGTCAAAAACATTTCAGCTGTTTGATTTGATTGTTCACTCTTTTTACAAAGGAGCTGTTATCTCAGTTATACTTTTTTTTACTTCTGCTTTTTGCATAACTATAATCAATTGATCTACCTTTTTTCAAGTGGAACCCCGTCTAGAAACTAAAAAAAATAATTGATAAAATAATTAGTTTTAAGACCCATGTCACCTTATTGTTTGCATAATGTAATGTTCTACTTGAAAAAAAAAAAAAAGTTGAATTAATGTTTACAGCACGCATGTAATGTGAAAATGATTTTTCCCAAAGTTCTACTTGAATAAGCACTTAAATTAGATTTAATGTTCATCAGTCGAATATGGAGATCTGGAGCTGCATCCGCTTTTGATCTGAACTTGTTTTTAGTGTAGACGTAAGCTGAGCTATGATAATACGCCCTAAATCTGGAAACCTCTGTGACCCTTCCACAAAACCCTATGGTTTCACGGAACACCTTTTAGAAACCGATGTACTAGACAACGTCTGAAAATGCCATTTTTATACTAGTTGGTTTAATTAATAATATTCTGTATTGATCTAGATGTTTAAAGACAAATGCCACGTTCCACAAGACAGTAAAATAGATAATATTATTTCAATTGGCACATCAAATTAAATTGTAGAAATCCTTAAAATATGCAACTAAGCATTAGTTGTTTTAAGTTTTACTAAAAAAATAAAATGCTTTTTTAACTTTTTTTATCTTTGAAGAGAATATTGAACTTAAAAAATATATTAGTACAAATAAAATAATAATGGCACTTCGTGCCCATTGAAAATTTGAATATAATAAAATCCTTATAAATGCTTTACGACCTTCTAAGTCGCATTTTAAATTCGGCTTTCAACACTTCGATTCCCAAGCACCTTAACTTCCGCTTTAAATATTTTAATATAAAGTTTTTCCAAACATCCCCATGTCTGCTGCCGGGCGCCATTTGCACCAGAAAGCTTGGCGCAACTTTACGCATAAACGAGTCACCAGCTTTAAGTATGGAAAGCTCTCTTTTTCCCTAAAATTCTCTTTTCTCCTTTTTGTGGAAGGATCGTCCTCTTGGGCGGCGTAAAGGCATTCATTGCGGGGTTTACGACTTCGAGTCCTGCTTACAAATTATATCTAATTCTGTTTAGAGCCGCATAAACATACTATAGATCCTTGGATTGTTTTACTCTTTTTGGATATTTGAGGATCACGTCTTAGAATATATTTATAAGTTTTGAGTGTGGTTGTTTATTCTTTCTTAGTGCCGTCCTACAAAGATTTTTGCGTATTTGAAAATGTATTACTTTATATAAAGCCGCTGTGAAATTACTTTGACATACTATTACGTTTATGTTTGTGAATGTGTGCGTTTTTTTTTGTTTTATATGTGCGTGAATGGCTCGGAGTGTGCATTCGGTATTTTTATTTATTCTTATTTATTACCGGCGATAACCTCCGGGGAAAACGCAAATGTTAGTAATCATTCTTTTCTCACTTGAATTTCTTATTTATTTAACTTTTTTTGACTCATTGTTTATAACTTTTGCATAGTTTATGAACACTAATTGGTCTTTTTATGTTAAAAATTGTTGTTTTTTATACTTATTTCGTATAAGCATATGTATTCTGAATAAAATAAAAATAAAATACCATAATTAAAATTATTTATTGACATTTCTTGATGGAACTCTATCGTAATGATGTAATAACTTATGTTTACATTATTTTTAAATGTACCTTCACCTAAGATAATATTAAGTTCTATATAAATTATCCTTACACTGTATAATATTCACCAGTCTGA
This sequence comes from Micrasema longulum, assembly GCF_059751315.1. Taxonomy (NCBI): domain Eukaryota; kingdom Metazoa; phylum Arthropoda; class Insecta; order Trichoptera; family Brachycentridae; genus Micrasema; species Micrasema longulum. Next base: position 193,767 of record NW_028279524.1, on the reverse strand, counting down.
AGACGCCCACTAGAGGGTGAAAGCGCTTATTAATTACACAAACAAGTAAAAATGTACCAATATATTTTTCAATTAATAACTTATATGTAAATATAAGTTATTACATCATTACTTTGACATACATTTAAATAAAAAAGGTATTTAAATAATTTAAAATCAATGTTATTCTTTGAGGATAATATTTTGAGTTTGTCCAAATGAACGTAGGTATGCATAAAGCAGCCAGTCCACAATTTTGAAAAAATTAGATATGGATGTTATCGGGTGCAGTAAGGTCAATTCTATGTTAAGCTAAAACCAGCCAAACCGTTTTCGTACAAAAAATTGTAATGATCACCTGTTCAAGATGGTGTCTATCTCAATAACGGCATTTCTCAATTTGCAGAAAAGACCCACAAAACAAGACAAATCTTAAGGTACTTTAAAAATTAATAAAACTGGTCAAATACATAATTGCATTCTTGTTTGTTATATAAAAAAACTAACGGTTTTATTGTTTTTCATTTTTTAAAGTCAAACACATTCCAACTAGTGTGTACATTAAATTATTCACCCTTTTCACAAAAGTGCTGTTATCTCAATTTCACTTTTCTATGACTGGCTGCTTTCTGCATTACTACGTTCAAATTTTTGTAGACAAAAGACTGGATCTTACCCCCTAGGGAGTCGTTACGATTAAAAAAATACAACAGAGATGGACAACATCTCAAATAAGAAAATATGGAAGTTTAGGCATTAACAGGGCTTATGACTTGTCATTGGCTATTTTTTTTTTTTAAATTTATGAGAGTTGCTTTTTTATTTACCTTGCTTTTAATATACAAGGTTTACATTTCAAAAAATGGATTTTTCTGCAATTTAATTTCTTTGAATTTATCCTTGTTTCTGTAAGGATCAGGTGGGATATACTAATATGGGCCAATCAGGAATTTAACATTGGCTTTAATTCAACATTAACATTGGTTAGTTTAAGTAAACATTTCACATACTGTGTAACATTCAAACATTAACTGGTCCAAAAAAAAGTTAAAAAATTGTTTTCATGCGTTTGCCTAGATGAATCTCTTCACAGCAAAAAAGGATTCAGCTCTTTAACCTCATCTGATACAACGGATGGAAGAATTGAAGAAATAAGCATGTTCGAACATAGGAAAAAAATGGTGAATGTTACACAGTGTGTGAAGTGGCCATTTAAACCAGCCAACGACAGGTCGTAATACGTGCAAATGCCTAGACTTTCATAGTCCCTTCTATTCGATGTCCTTCAGATCTATTGTAGTTTGTTAATCTTTAAGGACAAATTTATTTCTATATTATGTATCTTCAAAGCATTAACTTTGTGGCCAAACTTAGTAATTAATGTTAGTAAATATCAGCATACAGCTACTTACCAACTTTTAATGTCTACCGATTTGAGACGTACCCGTCTCTTCGTCAGGACACTCACTAAACCAACATGCAAATACTAAACTACACTTTAACCTTTACAATCACCGTAATCGACATAGTATTTACGAAAAGATACAAAGATTACATGAAGAGTTAAAGGGAATGCAAACACCATCATGTCCGAACATGCACTGTCCGTGTCCGTTAGTATTTGCATGCTGGCGTTGTGAGTGTCCTGATGAAAAGATGCGTACGTCTTGAAACCGGTAGACATTAAAAGTAGGTAAGTGGTTATAAACTAATATTTCTTTATATACAATAAGTTTATTTTAAATTCCAGAAAACAAAATTTCAAAAAAAAAATAAAAATAAAAAATTAAGATGTCCCCTACTATATAATATAATTACAGTAATTTAATTCTAAAATAAAAATTATCTTAATTCATTGTTTTTAGTTTAAAGTTTTGGAAAAAATAAAATTTAAAAACTAACTAACTATTTAAACTTTTACTTTTAATGGAGACAAATTTAAAATCAATCTGAAAAAGCACATGATGACTGAACTAACAAGACTAGACGAGACATAAAATGACTAGACAATATTAAATTTCTAATGTAACCCTAACGGGTTTTTTAAAATTGTAAATAAATAAATTTAAAAAAAAAGAGTCTATTCCTATTTATAATTTCAACGCTTATCGGTTCATGGTTTACCTCTTCGTTCTAATTCTCAAGGCACTCTCTTAATCCCCATCCACAGCTCCTCTTTCTTCTATAACTCATATAGTGTCCATGCGGCTCGACTGTGGAATCATCTCCCACCCACCATCAAAGATGTTACTACATTATCTCTGTTTAAATCACGTCTGAAGAAACATCTTCTTTCTCTTCCTTAATCTCTCCTCCTTTCCTTTTTCCTCTTTCCCCTTTCCTCTATTTTCCTTTTTCCCATTGAGTAATAGTTTCGATTTAAGGTAATTTATAAACAAATACGTTTATTTCTATTTTTACATATCTTTAGCTTTTTATTTTTTTTTCTATTTATTATGTTCTGTGACTTGAATTATAAAAATAAAACTTTTATTTTATTGGTTAGTTGGAACAAATTGCCATTTGGCAATAAGCCCGCCAATGTACAAAAAGTTGAATAAATAAATATTCTTTGACGTATTTTTAACTCAAATACATTTTAAAACATTTTCTACTTTGTGACGTAATTGTAATAGTAAACTATAGAGTTACCAAATATAAGTCCTGTAGATGGGACTGTAACCTCTAAACTGTTTAAAGACTTAAGTGTTAAGAGTTAAGTTTATTTAAATTTATTAACAAAAAAGTTTATTATATCAGTAAAATGGCGGTATGAGAGTGATAAATTATAAAAAATATATATATGTTTTCCTTTTTAGGGAGTTCGTCGAACATTGAAAAGAGGGGAACGCAAAAGTGCGGATTGTTACAGAGCTTATGGCCTATCGTGGGTTCGTTAAAATGCTATTTCACCATTTTTAGTATGTTTAAAAAATAACATTTCTGCCATTTTTCTATCTATTAATATGACTTGATTTAATCAACAGCTGGAAGCATTGAATTAATATGGATTTTTAAAAATGGCAAATGTTACGCAGTGGATAAAACTGCTACTTATTACAGCGAATGACAGATCTTAAGCCTGACAGTTTCCTTTCAATTATTTATCATCTTCAAAATAAAATACTTTTTAAAAACATTAATGTTTTCACGTGTTACGTTTTCATTACTTATAACATATAGTTTTTATTATTTAAAAAAATATGACAGATTTTCGCACCCCTGAAATAAGACAAGTATAACAGGGTGACCCATAAAGAAATAATATGTTTTTCTCGATGGCTACAGGGTGGACTTTCATTCTTTGATCGTTTTACATTTGTTAGTAACGACACTTCATTTGATACGAGGATCGGTCCAATGGAAGAACAAGTTTTTTATCCGGACGGCTCAAAATACATTTTCAGCCAAATGCCTTTTTGTGAAAATCTGAAAGATTAATAGGGGTGTGATCGTAAGTGTGAGTTTGGTGTTATACGTTTTTTCACATTTAAAGGTATTAAATATTTTTTATGATTTTTATAAATCACGAATAAAAAATATTTTTTAACGGGTTTGGAAAGCGACATCTAAAAATAATAAATACCAAAAATTTAAAAATTAATTTAACTCTAACCTAATAAAAATTAATTATGCAATGTTGTTGTCATACACACCCGATGTTGCATAAGGCGTTAAATTGGTTCACTCAATGCAGCGTATATCGATCATATGCTATATAAAGGCTAAGAGATCACCTCTACGCTTCAGGCGACAGTCCAGGAACCGAAAATATTTATTTATTTATTACACATTATGAATAAAATTACTCCAGCATTATTTTTTTTTTAGGTCCTGACTTGTTAAAAAATCCGAGTTAAGTTGGGACTCTCGCTATAAGAAATCAAGTGACGGTTGTCACAAAAGCCCTTAAAGGGCCACTGCAGATAAATTAAACACCTCGCTAGAATTAACCTTTTCAAAACTTCTAGATGTAGGTTCTGCAGTGCAGACGAGGAAACATCTATACACCTTATATGTGAATATAATGATTTACATCATAAAAGAAGCCAAATCCTCGGGAAACCACGAGTTAAGCCTGAGGATGTTAAAAAGCTCCTCTCCTACATAATTACCCGTTTTTTACGAATCTGGGCTTGAAGGGAAAGTTTTAGCAAAATGAGAACTCTTACTTTCTCTAAAATGTTTATCTCTGTTGTGGTATGTTTCGTCATTTAAATTGTGCTATTTTTGTGGAAAAGATCTATGGCACGCACTCACACGCTACTAAACCGCTTGCATCACCGAGCGTAAGGCGTACCGGCGTGATCGAGGCATGGCAGATTCTCCGTGTCCCTCATTGATCACAGTTCGTTTGCTCTTTCTAAGACTTTCAAATACCCACTTAATATAAATTCTTGTCGCGGTTTATTTATTCAGTGTTGTACTTAATTTAATCTTGTATTTATTTATTGTCTTTCAAAACCTCAAAACGATGTGCGTGAACATTTCCTTTAATTTGACGCAACCTGACAACAAAACTGCGGTAGGTCAAACCAACTGTGTCATTCAAACAAAAGAGTTAACTTCGGGTCCTTTAAATAAAGTATTTCGAGAAAACAAATGAGTTAGTATTTGTATTATGACATTTGAATGTGTTAAAATATTGATAATTTATTTCATCGTTTTATTTCTGGTTCATTATTGTCACATTTCAAAATAAATGTATCACTCGTCTTTTATTTATATAATAAGTTACAATGAGCTTTTATCAACAATTTTCATCTACGAACTCGAATGTTCAATACTTTATTTGTTTGTTAAATTTACTTTAAATATGTTTTGGAAATGTTCCTAAAATAACAATATTCACAGCACTATTTTGAAAGTCTTAATATCGGAAAATGTAATTCGTCAGTTTTTTTTATTTCCACAAAGATTTTTGACAAGGTGTAATATTTTGTCATACTTTAATCGGCACTTGTAGGGTAAAGTAAATAATTTTGCCCTTATGTTACTTGGTTAAGTGTCCTAAGCGCCATAAGGCAAGTAAGATAATCATGATGATGATGATAAGTAAATGTATGTTTTATTTTTTGAAGTTCAGTTGAGACCCCTGTTTATATTACGAAATACCGATTAATATTAAGGGTTAAGTAACGATGTTCCTAACACACGTGTGGAAACAGATAAAGTCACGTGTCACACATAAGGACAACACGTGTTTGAGTTTCTAATACACTGTTCTAAAGGTTACGGTCCTTTAAGGACTCTCATAACCTGTTTGGCGTCCTTTTGGATTAAAAGGAATAATGGATTTAATATTATGTTATAAAACATAGATGACAAGATTTATCTTGAATCGGGTTCTGATCCCGTGGCTAGCGTTAAGGACTCACGGATCAGAGGTCTGAGGTTCAAATTCCACCCTACCTCACCTTGATTTTTATTTTATAACAGGGATTTATTTACAATTCGTTGAAAAGTGCCAGAAAAATTGGAATATTTGAGTATATTTTAAGAACGCTTACATTTTTATATTTTTTTTATTATGACAAATAAAATGAGTTTTATTATTTTTAAACAAGCAGCATTAAGAAAAATGCATACGAAATTGACTTTTTCACCGTAAAATAAACTGTTGCAATCGTCCTTCAGGGAGAATTTTCCTTGAAGATTTTTTTTTAAATCATGTAAAACGAAAGGTAAAAATATACAAACTACCAATAAAGTTTCAAATTCGTTGTGTGTGGTTTTGAAAATTTAACGAAAAACCGGAATCTAAATTGTTAAGGCTGCAGTTTTATAAAAAAATTGAAAGAACAACCTTATAAATTGGGTAAGTCGTATGATATTTGCTTATCGAAGCATAAAGCTATTTATTATTTTGTTTATAAAATTACATATACTACCATATCTGTGTTTACAATTAAAACTTTGTTGTAATAATTTGTTTTTTTTTTTACTATCAATTAATTACCGAATTGAATTATCAAATTACTATAATTTATTAATAACATATTGCCATGTATTATTAAATAACTTTTTTGCATTCCATTTCTTGACATATATATTTGTATTGATTTATAGAAGATTTCTGACTTTACACGGAATTCCCTTACTAGTCGGGACATAAAAAAATATAATTGTGCAATGATAAAATTGTGTATTTTGTGCATTAAATAAAATAAAATTTTTAAAAAATCCTTACTTTTATGAGACTACAACCTTAATAAATAACAAACCGTTACGCCATTTCCCCGTGAGGATAGGCAGATAGGATAAAACGCCATATCAATCACGTCTTTGCATGAAGACCTCGCTTCTTCCACATTTATACTTCTTCTCATGCATGCACGCCGATTATTCCCATTCTTGACATGTTCATCTTCGAGTATTTGATTGACTTGATCATGCCATATCTTTCTCGCTCTTCCGCGTTTTCTGCATCCATCAACATCCGCATCGTCGATCCTTTTAGCCATTCTTTCGCTTTCCATTCGCTTCACATGTCTAAACCAACGCAGCACCCCTTTCTTGATTCTGTCAATAATGCATGTCTCACCCGTACACAGTTCACGGATATCAACATTTATGCACCATCATGTATCGTCTTACCACACATTTATCTAAAAGATCACATTTTGATAGACTTTAACCTACTCACATAATTATTTTTCCGATTCCATACTTCGCTTCCATACATTGGCACTGGAACTCTATTGTGAACTGCTAGTTTTTTCTCTTGCGACAAACATTTGTTTGCCAAAGTAGATTTCAGTGCACCGTTTACCCTGTTCCCGGCACTCACCCTCCTTTAAACACCTTTCTCAGTCTTTCCATTCCTAGTAAACATACTTCCCAGATACACAAATTCTTCTACCTGATTCAAAATACCTTCGTTTGCACTAATCTCACATTTAGTTATATTTTCGATTTATCAACATTTTTATTTAACTTTTGTACTTAATGTTATTTGAAAATCAGCGGACTTATTGCCAAGAGGCAATTTTTCCCAACCAACATTCATTAGCAAATCGCTTTTCTTGCATACATTGAAGACTTTTGTTAGCAAGAATTAGAGGTCTTCTTTGTCGCTAGAAAGCAGCACGGCATCATCCGCATACAGAAGACAGTCAACTGTTATACTACTCAATTTTGCTCCTATTGTTTGATCTTTCAGTTCTCTCTTATCCAAAACAAGTGGTGCATAGAACGTTGCATTGGTAAAATAAATACAAAGTGTTTTTATTATCCGTTACATAAAAGTGAAGTGATCAATCTTTCGTTTCAGGAGCCAGACTAAGAACAATAAAGTATTGCAGTTTAAACGATTTTTAAAATATTTTTTTATTGACATCAAGAATATTAACCTACCTGTCACATTATTTTACCGCACCGATGTAAACTCTAATACAGCAAAATATTCGTGCATTTATAGAATATGCAGCTTAGATAATAATATTATTGTAGTCAATGCGAGTGATATCTTCAATTTGAATAATAATAAATTCAAAAGGGAAATCAGCGACAGCATGCAGGCAATGTCACCGTGGGTGAATAGTGATGAGTAAATACAATACTCTTTTTTCATTTTGTTTTAAATTTACAATGGTAAATATGTACACAATTTTTTTTTATAGTTTTCCAAATTCTATTCCTGTGTAATATAAATTTATTTTTGTCACATTTCGTATATTGATAATTATAAGTTTGAGAACATTTTTAGTATAGTTTTAAGTACCTATTATACGATAACTTTATTATTGTATATTACTAGATTTTAATAAATAAATCATAAAAAATATTTAAAAAATACCACACAATAAGGCCGACTATCTGGACTCGATTCCATAGTCAGAATTTTACCTTTGAGTTGAAATTGTATTCTTTATCAGTCCCACGCTGATGTTAATGTTTTGCTGCGCCATTGTTTTGCACTTATGTTTTTTTAAGTTTTTCACAGCGCACGTACTCGATAAAATATAAACAATTCTAATAAAAGCTTTTTTAAACATTCTTTAACATATAAACGGAACAGGCATTTATATAAATAGGTATGCATGGCAGTTAAAATATAAAATAAGCTCCCAAATCAAATTAAGGAAATGATTTGTGTTAAACAATTTACAGGTGTGTTAAAGGTGTTTCTAATTAAAAATGTTTCTGTACTGTAAATGAATATTTGGAAGATGTAATAGAAAAATTTTAAATGTATTAATTAAAATAAATGTAGGCAATGTACACCAAAATTTTGTGTAATGTTTTTACTGTGTTTCTGTTTTGCTAAAAAAAAAAATATTTGATTTTTTATTTTAATTTTTTATTTATTTTTTAAATTAATTTTACTCTTTTATTAATTTAGTTTTGGTAAGACTGTAATAAATTGCTCGTGGAAATAAGTCCATTACTTAACTGTGTATTCCATTCTTATTATTTTTGTATGTATGGCATTGTATATTACGGTTAAAAAAGATTTATTATTATTTTATTTTTTGAGAAAATGAACTATTTTTTTAAAATTTAAAAATATGTTTTAAATTTTAAAGTATATAAGTTAGTTGACTAAAGTATATTAAATAAACAAACTTATATGTATAATCTCTCAAAATAAAAGTTTGATTCTTAATTTAACAATTGATTACCTTTTTACATTTAAAAAACCCCCAAAATAAAACACTAAAAAATTTCTAACCAAAACGAATTTCTTAAGAAATTTTAAAATCGATCGTTATCGAAAAAATGGATTAATTTAAAATAACCACGCTCAATTTGATGGAATTTATGTCCCCGATTGACCTTCTTTTTTTCCGGGTAAAAAAATAACCGCTGCGCCCTTTTGAAATAAATTCTTCATAAAATTATTCGTCGGTCAATTGAATATTTCCTCCCTTTTAAGTGATAGCGGATTCCGATAATAAATTATATAAAATACACCTGGAATATTGAATGGAAAGCGGAAAAATCCAATGGAAAAGGGCATAAATCACACCGCGGTAATGCTCGTTTGAGCGTAGAGACCTTTTACCGAGTTGGCATTTTTTTTTCAGTAAGATAAATTATAGACCGCAAATAAACAACTTTTTTGTTTTAACAAAGTTCTGTATATGATGTCTTTACGCCGTTTGTTCTGAACCCTTTTAAACCCTTCCATTTAAAGACACTCGTATATTTTTGAGAATTATCGTGACCCGCGTAATTGAACGTACTTATGCAGAAAGCAGCCAGTTCACAATGTCGAAAAAATGAGATATTGGTGTTATTAAATTCAAGAAGGTCATTTCTATGTTTTACTTGAAACAGTGAGGTTGCTTCGGACAAAAAACTGGAAAGATCTGCTTCTGAAAATTCCATGATGTCAAAATGTTACAAAAATTAATGTCATATCATACATTTGGAGTTTGTATGAGGTTTCATTCAATATTAGATCTAGCTGTTTTCTGCAAAATGCAAAATTTAAGTTGTTTAGTTAACCAGATTTTGAAAAATCACCAAAGTTTAGATTAATATATACTCGTAATTTAATTGTTCCTAAAGTTATTTATAAAAAAACGTGGTTCTGTACAATTAATACCAATCTGAAATAAATATAAATATATTTTAGCACAATAACGAATAACCAAAAAATAACATATTTTTTTGGCAGTTTAGCTTAAGTAATCAAGCACATTTTTTTGCATGACCCACTTAAAAGTGTGTGCATATTATACTTCAAAGGTATGATTGGTAAAGCTTTTCGTGTCTTTCACATATTTAGTAAATACATTGTAGTCTAGGAGCGATGAAGAGTGTGTGTCTCTGTACTAGATTACCATTTTCTAAGAAGTAATATGTTAAAATCATATGATTACGTAGAAATTAATGCTGATATTGATTATTGATACGTTTAATCATTAAAGAAAAACTGTAACACAATTTATAAAATTAAATCATCCTTTTTGTTAGTTAGGTAAAATAATTTATTATGACCTGTATGAATTAGTATAATTTATTGCAATAAATTTCGAAATATTTATATTTTTAATTAGAGTTGTGGAAATGTGGATGTTCAAACATAAGCTGAATGGTGAATATTACACGGTGTGTAAAGAGGCCAATCAAACCAACCAATGACAATGCATAAGCCCTGTAAATGCATAGACTTCCATATCTCTTCTCAAAAATGTTTTTCCACTCTGTTGCAACAAATTTAAAAAAAAATATTTTTTCAAAAAAAAAAAAAAATCTTTTCGTTATGATTTACCCAAATATTTCAATTTTCGACGCCATTTCAACGAGTTGTAAATAGCTCACCATAAGAAAACGGAAATCAAGTTGTGGTAAAGTGGGGTGCGATCCTCGGATCTTTGATCCACGAGTCCCGAACACTACCTACGAGAAAACCCGATTTAAGATATATTAATTAAGCTAGTCATTTAATAAATATACATGAACTTTTTTCAAACATATTTCATCATCATCATCATTTTCCTTCCGCACCTTAAGGCACTGCATATATATACCAATCGCAGCATATCTTAAACATTTTTGTTACATAAAGGCAAGGTGATCAGTCTTACGCTTCAGATACCATGAAATATTCTTGTGTAAAAACACTCTTTCAAATAAATATTTCAGATCAACCATGTCGAAAATCGAGCCCGAGACCTCTTGCATGGTAGGCAAACGCTCTGACCATTACACCACGAGGCTGACAGCTGACATACACTTATTTACATGCCCCTTAATTTATTTTAAAATAAATTAAGACTAACTTTATCTGGTTGCGATATGCCCCCACTTGGTTTTTAATGATACTCACGCTTTCACACACCTGAACAAACACTCTTCTACACACTCATCCTTTCTCACACAAATACACACACACCCTTTTACATATTAGTAATATATATTGTTTTCTTTTAATAATACTGGTGTATAAAAAATGAAATGTGTTATATTTTATTGTGACAATGAAATAAATGATATGAGTGTAAATTTTTATACCATAATTATGCATATATATTTTTTTTTAATAAAGAAGCCCGTTTTTAATAAAGAAGCTTGTTTTTAATCAAGAAGCTTGTTTTTATTTAAAAAGCCTGTTTTTAATAAAGAAGCCTGTTTTTTTTTTTTAAAAAGTTTTTAAGATATCTCAAAAGCGATCACTAGTTACATTAGAGATAAGTCCACCTTGTTTTACATTGGTCGGTATGTTTGGATTCCATTCTTAAGAAACTAGATTCGATTTCTGGCCAGGTACACGTAGGATATTGGTTTAAAAGGTCGCTCCACAACGCAATATTTCATTGTTTCTGGACTGGTTCCATCCAACAAAAATAATCTAGACCAGCTGGATTTGGAATGCCAACACAATGCCCTATACACCACTGGTTGCGGATAGAGGGATGATGATGATAAATATTTTTTATCACGACATTTGTTAAATATAATTATATATTTTTTTTACATCCAAAAACTTTTAAAATACAAGTATTTTGTAAAACATTCATTTTATGCGTGCGTAACACTCAAGTTGCTGTAAAATATCGTAGCGTGAAGGGAGACATTTGGAAGGAAGGCTTCGCAGTCACGAATTATGATGCGAATACTCTAAATAACAAATTACTGTTTGCAAAATAGGCCAAGTTGTTGAGAGGGTAGGGGCGGGTCACCCTTGGGTGGTTAATTCTGAGGAGGGGAGGTAAGGGGTATAATTTACGAGTGGTACAAAAATTAGCATTAGCACCGCTGATTCATGGTACGATTCGCAATAGCAACACGAAAAAACATTCTTTAATTTACTAACCCAACGAGAGAAAACCATTTTGAAGATGGAATGTATTTCTTTTAATCATAATTATATATTGCAAGACAATACAAAAAAAACGCATACCAAATTATATGAGGCCGAAGGCCCTCTGTTGAGCTGGGATACAAATTATGGAAAGTGGAAGCCCGCACAAAATTAAATATTGGCAAAATTTTATTTTAATGTTATTACAAAAACAAACATATAATTCAAAGGACATCTGGACAACACGCTAAATAATTTATAAATCTATGCAATATCTCACAGCAGTCTCCTGCAATGGTCTCTTCCTTTAGACTAAATGCCGACCTATACATTCCTCCTGAAAATGGCTTTCGTTTTGGAGAACTTAATATGTTCATCCAGGATATTGAACACTCTTGGGGCCACAAAAAAGAAATTCCTCTAAGCAAACGTCGTACGGTTTTTGGAATAAAATAATTAAAATTACAGGAAAACCTCGTACGAGCATTCTGCTGGGATCTACTTTTGTAGCTGCATGACCAGAAATGTGTCAATGACTCTTAAAAAAAGTCTAATGTCCATTAGGATCAAAGTCTAGGAATTAACAGGGCTCATGGGCTATCATTAGCTGGTTTAAGTGGCTATTTTACACACAGCGTAACATTCACTATTCTGCTTATATTTCAACTTCCACATTTCCTCAATTGTTCCATTCATTGACTTTTGTGAAGTAAAATATTTTTAAACTTTTTTGAAGTATATGAGATTCATTAAGCTAAGTTATTGTGCCTGAGCAACGGCTAAACAAATTTTTATATTTCTTTTGATACCATTTTATTGAATAAATAATATTTGATTATGTCTAAACATTGATTTGAATTATTTACATATATTCAGTTTTTCTTCAGTCAACAATATTTTGAGTGTGTCCAGATGTTTATAGATACGGCTGGATTTTTTTCCCTGTGTAGTTTTTTAGATTAAAACTTAAAACAATTGTTAGATTTATTCGTTGAGGGTTGGAGCTCCTACCCCAGTTAAAGATTGAGAGAAGAGACGAGGTTGCTGTTTAATGCGAATTTATTACATGGCGAATAAATAATGAATTGAGTCGCGCGAGTGTTACAGCGATGAGAAGTTGAAGATACTACATATGAACTACATGTTTGAACTGTGTTTCTGCGTTTAACTGGGCTGACTGACTGATTTAAACTGAACTGGGCGTTGACTGCGCCCTGTGGACTCTTTATAGAACGCGTTATTTTGTTGTTCATATCTTGATGATAAGAATAGTGTTACTAGACTGCAAAACAATGCTCTCGTCTTTCTGTGCAATACTGTTAGATTTGCAAAATTTGTTGTATTGTATTCTATAGAAAACGATGACACTTTTTCATTGGTCATTGCACTATTTCAGATAAAATGTTTAAGCACGCGTGTGTTTATCAATTATGGACTATGAACTCTCCCCCCCACCTTAATAGAGAAGAAAAAACTTTTTAAAGAACATGGTATGAAAGTCTCGACAGTAACCGGAATTTCGACCTGTCAAAGGCTGGATCATTTTTCTTTCAACTTCATCATTTATCTTTTTACATTATTTATAAAAAAACAATGTGTGTCCTCTATAGACAGCATAACTACTGGACCAATTAACGTCGGATTTTCAGCGAAATGTAGATCAATACATTTAAAAAATCGCATTCCTGATAAAGTGCACCCCTGTGGATGAGAAAAAAAGAGTTTGACATTTGTAAAAAGAGTTCTATATTTAAAAATGAATTATTTTGTGTTTTTAGTTTTGTTCTTAGGTACCTGTTTAAATTCAATAAATTAATTTTGATTATTTTTAAATTTAAAATTTAATCATTAACAAGAACCGAGGCTCCTACTTTCCAATAAAATCTTACACCATATTTTTTTATGACAACGAATTGTCAATTTTGTGTATTTTAGTTACGCATAAAAGGTCTAAAAAGCAGTTGTCTTTTTTGCATAGCATCGGGGAGGCACCTTCAAGACAGTAACCGGAAAGTAATGTTCAAATGCCTATTTATGAAAATTCCTTGTCACCGCATATCCTGACAATTTATGTAATCCAAAACACAAAAATTGTAATGTTTATGTACATATCTAATTTTAGCTTCATACAATAAATTATTTTGAAAATTCGATTGTGTCCAATTAATACATATAAACTAGTTTAAGTGAAAATCTAGCAAAAGCAAAGCATTGCCGGGTTCACCTTGTATCGTATAAAACAAAAATTGTAATTGGTGTGAGAGTACACGCATGAATACAAATAAAAATATCCAAATATTTTTACCTCCGGAACCAGTTGAGAGACTACATCCACAAATAAAATTAATGTAAATGTTATAAGCATCTTAGATTTCTAAACTTTTTATGTATGTGTATTTATGCATTTTATTGTTGGACAATTGAAATTAATAAAAAATTTATCGTCTTTTTTGGGTGATCTCACATAGCTTAGATTTGTTCCGATATTTTGACTACCGATGCAGAAGCTATCTTCATTTTACCTTAGCACGAATATGCTAATTAATTTCGCAGGTAATTTAAAGCTAACTGGCACAGCTTTAGAAAGCTCTGAATCTGGAAGCCATATTGAATCACTAACTAGGAGAGTAATTATTTTGAAATTACATTATGACAACATTTTCAGTACCAAAAATATACAAGATACAATTGAAAAATATTTTATACACCTCAAATGTCACAACCGAATATTTTTTCAGCAAAGTGTTTAAACTGAATACCGTGGTTGAGTGAAAAAATATTTTTAAAATTAAAAACTACATGGAACCTGGGATTTTTTTTCATCAATCCATCAGCGCTTAAAATCTTTTTTGGTTATTTCTGATCACTAGACAACGCAGTTTTTATCAGGTGATGGTAAATTTAATGACAAATTATTTGTTTTTAATATTGTTGATTCCTCTTCCTGCTGCTGCGGATATTCTAATTAAACACATTATGTGGTTTTGTTTTTACTTCTTAATGATTACCAAATGGAGCTTCTCGCTACTATCCGTGGCCCTGTTATAGATCCCATCGGATATACAGATTTGATGGCTTGCAAAAAGAATTTCAAGGTTTTAGAAAAGCTTTGCTATAATTTCGGTGAAATGATTATGTTCAGCTAATTAATTCCAATCAGTGACGAATTCACTTCCCTCCTTTCTCAATGCAATAAAGTGCACATTATGTACTTCTGGATTGCTCTGTTTCAGCATGAATAACTGAGGCTGCCAGATTACAGAGAGATCCTTTGGGCAGCTTTTCTCGTTCGACAACAAGCAATTTTTCCGTGTATAAGGAGACTTATGTTCTCAGAAGCGGTGTGCGGTATGTGGTAAGAGCTACCGTTTAGAACATGAAAATTTTATAAATATTATAAAAAAGTATTGTGACATTTGTTATTTTTAGATAGTATCAGAAGTTTTGAAGAACTTTTGTGGTTTTAAGTGGAAGCTATGAAGAAATTTTTGTGAATGGTTAAAGTAAATATTTATATTTTATTGAAACTAGTATTGAAGTAAACTCTTTATATTTAGATTTCTCAAAATGTTAAGTAAACACTGCTAAAAACGTATATAACTGACTATCCAAAACTATTCAAACGGTCTTTTATACTAACATATTACAACAGAGATGAAGAACATTTAAGAAAAGGTAATATAGAAGTCTAGGCAAGAATTGAAGGAATATCGATGTTCAAATATAGGCAGAATGGTGAATGTTGCACAGTGTGTAAAGTGGCCACTTAAACCAACCATTGACAGGTCATAAGCCCTGTAGATGCCTAGACTTCTATATTAGCTTTTCTTAAATGTTCTTCATCTCTGTTGTAATATGTTAATATATACAGCTCCCCAGGGAGTTGAATCCAGTCCTTGTCTACAAAAATTTAGACAGACTCAAAATATTGTTGGGTCTTTTATACTGTCAAACAATGAGTGATACTGGCGCTATATAGTGGTCAAAATGCTAATGATAATTAAAGGATATATCAGTCCATTCAATAACTAAAAACTGTTAAAACTAATATGTAAGAAAATAATATATACCGTGAATGGACATCAAGTGCGAGCAGTTTTGTCACAAAAAGATCTCGGAGTTGTGATTACTTGCGATCTTAAATGGGAATCACATATTATCGAAATTGTCAAATGCACCGATTCCGTCTTATACTTAATAAGGAAAACATTTACTCAGATCACCTAAGATTTGTTCCTCAAAATTTATAAAACGTTTGTTCGTCTACTTCTGGAGTATGCCTTCCAAATCTGGAGTCTTCATTTTAAAAAAGACATAGAGTTGTTGGAGAAAGTCCAGAGAAGAGCGACTAAAATGGTAGTTTCTTTACGAAATAAATCGTATGAAGACCGCTTAAGAGAGCTCGGGTTAAGTTCACTGGAAAAGTGTAGGCAGCGCGGTGACTTGATTGAAACTTTCAAAATCTTAACTGAGCAATATAATGTATACAAGATGAAATCAACGTTCACTGTGAATGAAAACCGCCATCTCAGAGTTCATTCATTGAAACTTTACACTAACCTCTTTCTCCTCCCCCCAGAAAGAACTTCCTGACAAACCGAGTCGTGAAAAAATTGAATGGCCTTCCTGAGAAAGTGATAATTGCTGACAGCTGCTAGTGTATAATTAATAAAAATAATAATAAGTTAATAAATTGTTGAATCCAAGTCAAAACAACTTTCTACTTTAACTAGTGTTACTGTATTATTATTTTCTGATCTTTGTTTATTTCGAATAAATTTATTTATTTTCTCTTGAGTTTTCGAAATGATATAACTTCAAATAACTTAATTGATAAAACTGTGTAAGTCACTCTCCAAATAAAAACGGTAGTCTCTTTTTTGGAAAGTAACATCTATATCATTAAAATAAATATATATATATAAGTCGATTGTAGACAAAAAAAAACATCTATTAATTTTGTAATTATATTAATCAATTAAAAAAATAAATGTAAAATTGCTGCTTTTTACAAAATCACAATTTTTTATAGTGATTTTGAGGTACCTTTGATTTTTTAGAAGAATTTGAAAAAACGCTTATTTGAACTCATGGAGAGAAAATAATAATATATAATAATAACATTTATACAAATAATATAGGAAATAATGTAGATAGTATAATGGCTTTAATATTGCCTATTTTCCGGCTAATTAAAAACACATTACGTAATTTTGTAGACTAAGAGTTATTTTATAAGGTAGGCTTCTCGAAAGGTTAGGGGATGATATAATTACCAGGGGTAGTTTGGCTAATGAAGAGGATGGAACACGTGCTTAAAACGCTAGGAGATATTACTGTATAACTTCTCTGCATTGTTCGTGATTAGACCGAGAGAAAATTAGACCCAATTGGAAACTCATACATTGAATTTATGCTGAATTGCAATATAAATTACGTTCTTATAAATATTAATCGCTTAATTATGTTCCATTTAATATAACTTTTTAAAAGTTGGTGAATAGTAGTTATACCTATGGTATAATAATAATTACATGAAACAGTACTATATGATTATTTTGTTATATAATTCCTTTAAAATACTTTATTTAATAAGATCTGTCGGCCTCACGGTGAAGTGGTAAGCACATTTATCTACTATGCAAAAGGTCTCGGGTTCGATTCCCGACATGGTTGACATGAAATATTTATTTATTTTAAAAAAAGTGTTTTTACACTAGAATACCTCATAATTCCTGGACTATCACCTGAAGCGTAAAACTGATCATCTCACCTTCGTGTTACAAAAATTAATCAAGTTACGCTGTTATTAGTGTATCAATGCAGTAACCTATGCACTATTGCGTGCGGAGAAGGAATAATGAAATGAATGAAATTTATTTGATTTGAACATTTATTTTTAAATTGTTTTAAACTTTTACTGAATGTGTTTTAAAATTTAAAGGTACAATTTTTGTTCCTAAATCTCGGATAAAAAGAAGTGTATGTTTTTTTTTATATTTAAATCAAATATGTTCATTTTATAAATTATGTGAAAGGCGATTTTGCCGATTCTTTTAATTAAAATAAAATAAGTCATAAAAATAACTTGAAAATATGTTGTTCTTTTATTAATTGTCGTATTAATATATGTTTTTCATTTATTTAATCATACACTGTGTCCTGGCGGATAAAGCATAACCAGTTAAAGTTGAAACCAGTTATGACATTTCATATATCGTCATCTTGCTCACCACATATCGCACACAGCATCTGAGGACTTTCGAGGATTGGCGGAGTCCAGAAATATTTTAAAACAATATATATTTCTGCTTTTCTCTCGCAAATGCTTTTTCGATAATGTTCAAAAAAGATAACTGCATTTCGGACTGATTTATCAAAAGTAAAATCACCAAAATTGAGGTTTTGCTGTCTTGTTCCCCGCACCCCAAAGCTGAACTGCTTTGATTGTTCTTTTTTAGAAAAAGTATCATGAAAAAATTTTTGTTTTAAAACATTATCCATTTTACAAAATGATTTATCATATTTGTACATTTTACTTCCGACGACGGTAGATGAAACTGGGCTTTTTTTGGTTTTTGGGTGGTCTTGATTCCCATTCAAACATATTTACTAAAAAAAATAAACAATTAAATCACGCCAATGATAAATATCTAGTCTTTAAAAAAAAATCCTGCTCTAGTGCCATAACCCAGGAAGATAATACGGGAATACGTTGGCATAAAGAAAAGTCGGACGGCCTTTCTTCTTGTCTAATGGCAGTACCCACATACACGGAAAAATCACTCGTTGAGCAAGAAAAACCAGAAAAGTAGCCCAAAGAAGCTGTCTGTCATCTGTTTACCTAAACATCTATGTACTTAAATCATTGTTTTGACGTACAGTGTGCTCTTTATTATTTATTTAATACTGTTATTTGTTTTTCTTTTTACAATATTCATAAAAGGTAAAACAGAGTATTTGAAAAAAATGATGGATAATTACAAAGCAATAAATTACATATTAACAGTAAAAACATTAAACGAAAAATCCCACAATAGCACGGCCTGTTCGTTGGTATATAAGAAATGTTTATGATGTTTTTGCTCCTATAATAAAAATACAGGTATAATATTTTTGTGTAGTATAAAAATGAGAAAATAAAATATTCTGTTAAAAATTACAAGGTCTATTTTTATTTTATACTTATCAAAAAAGGACAAAAAAAATATCATAAAAAAAAATATTTAATATCTTTAGTTTGAATCCAGGATAGTGTGTGTTTTTTGAAAGAAGGAAGATTTTAAAAGTTTGGGATCAATGAAATATTATCAGTAAAAAAAAAAAAAAAATTTGGGCTTATATAATATTTGGGCATGTCTCGGTACAAGCCTCGTTTTACTTATTAAAAGAGATCTTTGGATTTTTTTGCAGAATGGTTTTGTTCTGTATCAATTTATATTATTTAGTTTCCTTTAGATCTGGAGGTTTAGCGACGATCTGCGAATTTCCACCTAAAAAGAAGGCGTTCCTCCGTTATAAGTGGCGTTCATCTACTCCCAACTGAAGAAATGTCTCAATTGAATATAAAAAAAATGACCTTAAATGCTCTTCTTAATGATTGGCAATCGCGATGGGAATCTTCCCTTTCAGGGATGATTATCTTTCTTTTTTTTCCTTCAATCCGTCAGCGCTTAGAATCTTCTTGGGCTATCTCCGGTCACTAGACTACGCAATTTTTATCAGGTCATGGTAAATTTAATCAAAAATTATTTGTTTTTAATATTGTTGACTTCCCTTCGTGCTGCTGCGGATATCCTAACCAATCTTCTGAACACATCCTGTGGTCTTGTCCCTTTCCCCTTCTCTATGATTACCGAATAGAGCTTCTCGCTACTGTCCGTGGCCCTGTTATAGGTCCTGTCGGATATACAGATCTGGTGGCTTCTAAAAAGAATTTTGAGGCTTTTAAAAAGTTTTGTAATCATTTCGGCGAATTGATCATGTCCAATCAATTTAATCCCAGTCAGTGAAGATTTCACTTTCCGCTCTTCTCAATCCAATGAAGAACATATTATGTACTTCTGGATTATTTTTTTTCAGCACAAAGATGCTAAGGCTACCAGATTTCAGAGAGTTCCTTCGGGCAGCTTTTCTCGTTTGACAACGAGCAAATTTTTCGTGTATGTGGGCACCGCCAAGGAGACTTATTTCATCAGATGCGGTGTGCGGTATGTGGTGGATGAGCTGTATCAATTTATAGTTTGACAATACGCGACCCGGTCTCTGATAAAAAATCCTAAATCAAAGTTAGTCAAAAGTAAAAAAAAACCAATGTCATTTTTATTTTGTTGTTTTTTTTCTGGTTGATGAAGCAAAGCACTTATACCTACCAGTTGAAAGTGATATTAAAAACTTTGCTGCTGTTATGAGTATTTAAAACATGTTAAATACGCCAGAGTAACTTCGATATCTGAATTGAATTGCCATATGTTACACCCTGTAATCCTTTTATAGGTCGTGCGCTTTCGTTCCGGAAGTTTTAATGGCAGGGATGAAGTTGATGCTCTTCAGAGGGTTGCACTGAATTTGCTATCCGATTTCATTATTAAGAGTTGACGTCATGTGTGTTATAATTTAGTCTAGCACAAAATTGACGTAGTTATGCAGAAAACCCATTGAAAAGTGCAACTGAGATATTAGGACTTTTGTAAAAAGAGTAAATAATAAAATGAACACAAAAGTTTGAATGTATTTTACTTTGTAAAATGATTGATAATACATAATTTTAATTTTGTATTTTACCAGTTTTGCTGATTTGTAAAGTCTGGCTGACCACACAGTCTTAGATATGCGTTTTGTAGAAAACAGTCAGCCCTAGTGAAACTCTGGTGTATGTCATTATGTTTCGAAATAATTTTTATTATTTATATAAGGATACTTAACAGTAAAGAATCACATTAATTTATGTTTTTGATAAATCAAAAAATAATTTGTCTATGTGTTAAAGAAGTTTTGGTGATTTTTTAAAGTCTGTGTGACCACACAACTTCAATGCATTTTGCAGAAAACAGCCTAATTCCATTTCAATAATACCTTTTTTTTTTTTTTTTAATAAGAGCGTTTTTATGATTTACCCAAATATTTAATTTTGAGGGCCATTTTCAACGAGTTGTAAAAAACTCACTATTAGAAAATACCTTAGTAACCATCGAATGTCTGAGGTGACATTCTGTAATAAAACATGTTTTTTTTTAAATGGGTGTTTTAAAATTATTGAATTTATAAAATTTTAATAAATTGTTACGTATGTATCCACAATAATTTATTTAAGAGAGCCAAATTTCGTCAGACTTATGGTGTAATGGTCAGTGCGTTTGCCTACCATCCGAGAGGTCTCGGGTTTGATTCCCGACATGGTTGATATGAAATATCAATAAAGAAGGGTGTTTTCACACCAGAATATATTACAGTCCTTAGACTGGTACCTGAAGCGTAAGACTGATCATCTAACCTTCATGTTACAAAAATGACCGAGATACAAAAATGGCCAAGATTGGTGTACCAATGTAGTGTCTTATGCACCATTAGGTGTGGAAAGAGATTGATGAAATGATAAAATTTCCGGAGGCCTTCCAATCAGCATCTATACTTCGAGATTGTTCTAATGCTGTGGGTGTTTTCTGCAAATTAAGAAATGCCATTTTTGTGATCAACACTATTTTCAGTAGGTGATTATTACACGTTTTTGTCTAAAAGCGGCAAGCCGTAACCTAAGGCTGTTTTAAGCAGAACATACATTGGATTATACTGCATTTCGTACCACTAATATATATTTTTTTCAAAGTTTTTGACTGACTTTCAGCATAACTACGTTCAAATAATGTAGTGTTTTTTTTTTGCATTCCAATTCAATTCATTTATTTAAAATAACATAAACATAGCCAACTCAAATTCAAGACGTACATATTATAAAAAGAAAAATACATAAATAAACTCTTGTCTAAGAAGTAGGAGAATCCTGCTCCGGAAAACCCCTTCGGATACATGGAACAGAGCATCCAGAGCGATGTTGATCAGCACAGCGGTAGCACTTCCAACAGACGGATTGGTGCTGTATATTGGAATTTTAAGCACTATAAATGTACATCAATGTCATGTTTTATAATAAAAATATTATTATATACTTAATAAAAATAATATAAATAAGTCAAATAAAAAAATAGAAATGTAAATATGGGCTAGATTTCTTAAGCTAGGGTTTCCTAGGACAGCAGTGCCCGTATCTTAACAGCCGTAGTGAACGGTGATGCGGTAGACAGCCGTCGGAACGGTGACTAGAGAGTGGTTTCCTAGGAAATCAGTGTTAATAAATGTTATAAAAACTGTTTTCCTAGGAAACCACTCTCTAGTCACCGTTACAACGGCTGTCCACTGCATCACCGTTCACTACGGCCGTTAAGATACGGGCACCGCTGTCCTAGAAAACCCTATCTTTATTGTCCATGCGCTCTGTTGCTGGAAGACGTGTAATCTAGTTCCTATCTATCATAACTGGAGACGAGAAACAAGAATCCTAACCGTCCATGCGCTCTGTAGCTGCAAGACGTGTTGGAATATTTATTTATTGTACAGCGCCCTTGAGGTGATTTTCACAAAAACGGCACTATATAAATTATCCAAATATAAATATAAATTAAAATATGTTCAGATACCACTGATTTTCTCAAATTTAACGATTTGGGTAGGTAGGAAGATGATGCCTTAAGACAATACGCCAGCCCTTATGCAAGTATTTCTATTATATAAATGTATATGTCAATGTAAATAAAAATAAATAAATATAATAAATTTGATTATAAGTGTAGCCTGGAAACCGATCAGTAATAAAATTAAAAATAAGTTACCGAAAACTAAACGCTTTTATTTTTATTTTCATTAATAACTATACATTTATTGCTTAAAACATAAATTTTATAATAATTTTTAAAATCTGAAATTTTTGTGCAAAATTGATTGGAAATGCATAATTTGATATGAGTTTTCATTTATTTACAGTGCTTGAATCGAAACAAAATATGTTAATTTTAAAGGCTGATGAAAAAATAAAACTCATCTACCCTTTAGGCGACATATTTCAAATACATAATAATTTTTAATTAAAATAACCTGAGCGTATCTGAAAATCTTAGTCAAACAAAATCATTGGGAAACTTTTTAACAAAGATGTCAGAAACAGTTAAGGAAAAGCTCAAAGCTTATTCAAGGGTTCTCTATTTTTTCAGTAATGTAATTATCATAATCCAACTCAAATGTCTTCTGTTTTGACATATAAAAATAATACGGTATCTTCAATGTATTCCAATTTAGGTTTTGAAAAATAAGTTTTGGATTTTTAAATAATACGCATTTCTTAAAACAAGCTTTTTATTCATTCATGCTTTTATTTAAACGGAGAATCCTGAAATAAGAAGAAATATTATAAATCTCATTCTTAATCCTTAATTATCAACTTGATTTGACACTAATTAGCAACATTTACTGTTTTTAAGTGTTAATTTGCGGCATACCTATGTTATAATTTCTTATTTATTTCCTTATTTTCTGCTGATTTTATTTCCTGTATCTATATTTTTTATACTGTGTTCAGGTGTTTTGTTTTACTTTAATTGTTTTTCAATATTACTTTATTCTTTGTCAAAGGCGTAAGCCGTCGAAACAAATAAATAAATATACTCAAAAGTAATAAAACTCCATACCTGTAGAGACACCGCGGCGTTTCTCTCTTATTGCATAACAAAAACGTTGTAATTTTTTGGTTTTTGGATTAACTTTTAAAAAGGTGTGCTAAAAAATTCATTGACAATATCGTGTTAGTTTAAAAATTAAAAAACAAAAATACGAGCATATTCTTAAATAATCCAATCACCATATATATTTTTTTTTCATTTAATTTAAGCCTGATTGTAATCGTAAAAACGCTTGTTATTTAACTAGCGTGCACTCCCCTCACTGCCCATAACAAACTGATTGAACGAATGTCTTCTTTCGTATTTGTCTCTTTCTCACAAAAACTGGTCATAGAACAACGTATCTGTTTTTTTTTACTATAAGTTCTAATCTCGTGTTCTTTTTTATACAATTAAACATATTACCTTCGAAATAATTAATCATATAAGACGATTTCTAAGTGAGAGTGATGTGATCCTTTAGGAGGCGGCTATTATTTTTTTTATTTACTTGTTTATCTTTTTGTACATAATGTTAATTGTGCATTAAAAAACCCAGTCTGTATAAAATTATTTACGTAGATGGCAGAAATCATCCTTCGTAGGATGAATTGAATTGTCAATAACAAAAATAAAAATATAAAAAATATTATAAAAATAAATAATAATGAATTTAAAAATATTTATTATGGTATTGGCATCATCATATACTTTGTAACGAAAAATAATTAAAAAGGCTACAAAAAAATTGAACGTGAAGCTATGTAGAAGTAAAATGGATTGTCTCGTTCTCCCAAACCAATATTGAATCAACTGCTCCGAAAATGTATATCTTATGTTATGTTTTTGTTCTTTCATTGTGCGTTTTGTAACATAAATTATATAGACGAACACACATACATTAAATACGTTGTGTTTAAAACTGTCTAAACATTTTGATAATTATCTTTGATTGTTAAGTTACTCTTTTTTGTTTATTCTCAAATGTAAAAATATTTTTAAAAACAAGTATTGTTGAGTGTCCTCGGCACGGGTAACCTCAATGAGGTCACATTATTTTTATTATTAATAATAGTTTATAATGGTCAAAAATATGATTAAAAAAATTAATAAGAGTTTTCTTCAGATAGTGAGGAAAAGAATATATTTTTTAGACAAATCAATATAACATTCTGTGCATATATAAAAAATTTTAATAACGTTATTATCTAAGTTACAAATTCTATGTGTGCGTGAATTTTTTGCTGCATTAGTATTTACGTCAGCACAGTAAAATAATTTGGTATGACTTTTTTAAATATTTT
Organism: Micrasema longulum; assembly: GCF_059751315.1. Classification (NCBI taxonomy): domain Eukaryota; kingdom Metazoa; phylum Arthropoda; class Insecta; order Trichoptera; family Brachycentridae; genus Micrasema; species Micrasema longulum. The sequence continues at coordinate 169,021 of NW_028279524.1, read as the reverse complement.
ATTTTTATTTTTTACAGGGTTTAGAAACAAGTAGGCAGTCCTCGTGTATTTAAAGTGTTGACAGTATTACCAGGAAAGTGTACGGAACGAATATTCTGAGCGCATTTTTCTGTTATCCGCATTGTTCCGAGCCACTAGTCTTTTTATTTCGCGGTTCAGATATGCGACAAGGGAATGTGCTATATTAAATACACCAAATGCATGTATTCCTCTCCTCCTCTCGCATACACAGCTATCGGTATAGTGGCTGAACAAAATATATAGCTCTCGACGACTGCACAAAACATTGCGCTCTTTTTATCTCGTTCTGCCCCAACTAATGCATTTTAAATGTTAGGGGAAGATATTAAGTAGACACAGCAAAAATGTTCACCCAAATAACAAATACACTAAACATAGAAACGTTCATTTTTCATTCTGAAATAATTTATTTTTTTCGAAATGTATCCATCAGTTAATTTTAGTTAACCCTTAACTCGGCAAAATGAAAATATATTTGAGTAAACATTTAAAGGAACTAAAAAAAATGTGATTTAAGCTTACATATATTTTTTGTTTTTTCTGACATTTTTTAAAGTATATTATAAAGTAATTCTTTGTAGGAGAAGACCCGTGCTAAGGCGGGCGAACATAAATGTTAATTAATATATCTCCATATATATACACAGGTGTGCACGCTTATAAACATTCATACACAAACACACATACATATACAAACATATACATTTTTTATTATTTTATTTATAGATTTCATAAAACGTACACGTTCTAATAAAATTCTATACATATCTACTTTTACACATCTAGTAAATGTTATCACTGTAACTCTCCAAAAAAGAGACTTACTCTTGTGCTTGGAGAGTGACTTACACTGTTGTGGTTGTTTATTTATAAGAGTTTATATAATTTTAAATACGATTGCTTGAGAAAAAAAATAAAAACAAAGGACATATAAAAAAAAAACATACATCAATAATACATTTATACTAATTAAAATTTAATGTAGTGATTAAATTTACTTTAAATTAATTTATGGATATAATATTTCAAATTGTTTTTAGTTCATTGTTTTTAAAATATATTTTATAAATACATTTATGTATATATACACATACATATAGAGATACCTACATAAATATTCATACATGTATACACACACAAACTCTTGTGTGGCTGTGATTTCGCATTAGTCTACATACTATACAAAAGTTTATGTATCTGTCTTTTGTTTTTGAATGATGAATAAGTATTTTTTGGTTATTTTTAAATGGACATTTTTACACTGGATTTGGAAAGTAAAATTTCTAGAGCTAGGATACAAAAAAGTTATCCTTACCACGCGAAGAATGAATTAAGCGAAAAAACGGCAACCAATATTTATTGTGCGTGCAGATAGTGCAGGTAGAATTTCAGACTTAAATGGAATAAGGTATCCAAAATAAAATATTTTTTTTGGATTTAACTTTACTTTCATTTTTAAAATTTTTAAGAATGTATAATTTGAAGCGTTTTTTTTGTTGAAACACGTCACATTATACACTTGTAAATTTAAAAAATAAAAGTTTAATTATATTCATTGAAAGTATTTTAGTTCGGATACTTTACAAATTTTAATATGGAATTCCACCAATTATCTGCGTACATAATAAATAAGTTAAAAGTAGCGTATATGGATAATAGATACTCAAACAGTACTTTACCGACGATTAAAACTTAAACTTCAAAAAGTGATCCAACACCTGCGGTTTAACAATTAGTGCATCAAGTTTAAAATTGTTCCGAAGTACATTAATATATTCCCCAGAACCAGATCATTAACAGCCAACCAAGTTGTGAAGAAAGCTGAACTCTACTGGCTGAAGACTGAAATTAAGGACTGCCACAGGAAGATAGACAATCTATATGTTTCTTTTTTGGGTGAAACCGGTATCGCCCAAAAAATGAACATATTGATAAGAGTGACCGTGAAAGCTTTTGCATTTTTTTAGAGACAATCAACTTTACTATGTTAAGGTTCTCCAGTCTAAATTTTCAAATAAACTTTATGTTTTAGAATAGAATAGTATTAACAAATAAATTGCAAAACATATCCAACAAATAATTGCTATTAAAATTAACACCAAACACAAAAAAACTACATAATATTGATGTAGTTTAAACAGCAACTTTTTGAATATTTTAATTAGTTTGATAATGACCTAACAAGTGTTGCACCTCATTTTCCCAGTAGTTGGTTAAGAATTGACCACCGAGTTGACCTGACAACCGCATCCGCTTAACAGATATCGTATACCACACCCGCCACCGTATTCCGCATAACTGCCGACTCAAGTAAGAAAGTGAAGTGTCCCCGAGCCTTTTCCAGCCTCCAGTCAAATCAACAGAATCAATCAGGAAGGTAGGAGATTCTTTTAACTTATATGCTGGGATCCAAACTCATCTCCTTAGTTCCTCCCACCGCACCGCTCCGCTAGACCACATGGCCCCTCCATAAATATTTTTCATGTCCAATTATTTCTCTTTGCTCTGAACTTCGTTATGGAATTTTAGTATAAAGTAACGTAGACGAAATTGGCATCATTATGGATTTATCAAATCTTCTCTAATTTGATCAAAATACTTAGTTTGGAGAATAGATATCTCAAAAGAATCTCTGGTGTTCTGGGATTTAACTTATGCGAGGAATAAAGAAATAGGAGAACGGACGCAGGTAACTCTGGTAAAAACTGTCAACAAGTGTAGGCAATACAGAGAGTCTTAACCACGCTTGCCTAATTAACAAAGTATCTGGTTTTCGCGTCTGTCCTGGACGTCCACTGTTGACTGTTCGTCGGCATTTTGTATCAGAATCAGAGGACGCAAACTTGACTTAGGAAAATGCAAAAGAGCTGGGAATTGACAGAGATGCTTGGAGGTTTTTTGCGGACGTGGAATGATGAAGAAAATTATTTTCCATTTTGATGAAAACAATAGAGGGAGCATACTTTTTAACTCATTGTTAACTTTTTAGTATGTAAAAATGAGAAATTATCTGTTTTTTTCAATGTTTATTTTTTGTCAATTTTTTGACATAATTTTGGGTTGTTAGAAGTTTCCAAAGTCTGAATTAATAGTTTTAAAAATTGATAATGAGAATCCCAATCGTCCATGCGCTCTGTAGATGCAAGACGTGCTGGAATATTTATTAATTGTACAGCCCCCTTAAAGGGGTTTTCGAAAAAACCGCTGTTAATAAACAACTCAACTGTTATCATAATACAATGTTTGAGTATGTCTAAATGCTTGCAGACTTGCTGGGTTTCCTCCCTAGGGAGTTATTCATATTAAAATTTATTTCAACAGCGAGGGAAAACATTGTTGAGAAGGGAATATGGAATTCTTGGCATTTTCAGGGCTTACAATCTCTCATTGGCTGGTTTAAGTGGCCACTTTACACACTGTGTAACATTCACCATTCTGCTCATGTTTGAATCTTACTTTGATCTTACTTCACAAAAGTCAAAAGATGGAAGAGTCGAGGAAATGTGGAAGACCAAAGTAAGATTCAAACATGATAAGAATGGTGAATGTTCCACAGCGTGTAAAGTGGCCACTTAAACCAGCCAATGACAGGTCATAAGCCCTGTAAATGCCTAGAATTCTATATTCTTTTCTCAAAAATAATTTTCTACACTTTTGAGATAAATTTAAAGTTATCAAAATAGCTTAAAACCTATTTGAAAATAAACAGACTAGGTTAATTGGTTTTTCATTCTTAGATGCATCTGTTTTTGTGTATAGATGAAAACAATTAAGTTAAAACTCAAAGGGTTTAAATTTGAATTTGATCTCCGTATTTTTCTGCAAAAATGTTTTCAGGTTTGAGTCTCAACAATGATATTTTCGTCAAAGTTTCAACAAACGCAAAACATTTCTGTGAATTAATGGTGGCATTTAATAACGCCATGTTTACAGGATATTTTTCAGTAGAGACATTTCCCTTCGTCCTTATTTCGGGTCATACATCAGAGACATCTGGTGGCAACCTGAGGAAACATTGTTTATTATGCGAATAATTCTGAAGGTAGCTACGGAATCCACAATACCGGAAGGACTGACATTTCGAATTTAGAAAGTGCTTTTCGGGAATTCATTTGTGAAGGATATTAATTATGAGTACAGCTTAAGTATTAAATACTAACAGCTAAAGCCTTAGCATACGAGTCTCGCCCGAAAAGGATTTGTTTCGAAAACGAACACGAACTCAAACCTCAAGAAACAAAATGTCATGACCATCGCTTTGCAAAAGTGAAAAACTCGCTTGTAACTTTTTTAATTTTACGAGGTTTCCCTGATAATTTAATTATTTAATACCGAAATCACGTATGACTTTCGTTCGGAGAAATTTATATTTTTTGGGCCCAAGAGTGTTCAATATCCTGGATGAATACATTAAGCTTTCCGAAAAAAACCATTCTCACCATAGAGGTGTACAAGTTTGGATTTTGTTTAAGGGAATAGATCATTGCAGGAGACTGCTGCGAGACATTGTATAGATTAATATGATATTGCGTGTTTTCCAGATCTTTAATAACATTTTTTTTCATGTAATAATTTATGTTTTTAGTATTCTTTTGTAATATGCATGCTTTTACTTGTCATTAAGTAGGGGATACACTTTTTTCGTGATATGTATCTTTATATGAATAAATAAATAAACAAATTGTCCTAAAATGCGTAAAATACGCAAAACGACATATGCGCTACATAACGCATGTTATTTAGTTGTTCACAAATTACAACAGAGATTCAAAACATTTTAGAGAAAAGAAGATAGAAGTCTAGGCATCTACAGGGCTTATGATATGTCATTGGCTGGATTCAGTTATTTAACTTCACAAACATCAACAGATGGAAGAAATATGGATAAAAAAAAATTTTTGGAAGTAACTCGTTTACATACAAAATAAAATTGCTTTTTTATGAGACATCCGATTGAAAGACCCAAATTCTTCAAAACGGTTTCAAGTATGTGGAGGAATTATAACATTTCTCTTGGATCTAGTCAGATTGAAAGAGTTTACGTCACAAGATACTTAGGGTTATTTATAGACTATCAATTTTCATAGAACCATCAATTTGACCATGTAAAATCCAAGGTTGCAACAATAACTGGAGTTTTGTATAGACTTAGGGGCTTACTTCCTAATACTATTCTGCTTTCCATTTATTATACTATAATCTATTCACATCTTGCTTATTTATCCTGTAAAAAGCTAATTTCTGAGATTCAGGCTCTTCAAAATAGAAGTTTGAGGAACATTCTTGGTCTGCCTTGGGATACACATGTAAAAGATATTTACAGTCAAACAAAAATACTTCCATTTAAAGTAATACCTATGCATGATATCACAAACACCAATTTAAACATTTTGAATTCCTTAGCTCATTTAAATTTAAAGCAAATTTCTAATAGCGATATCCATAGCCACAATGCGCGCAGCTCGAAAAACTAGCATATACCAAAATTTCAATCTACCAAGTTTGGTAAAGAGTCTTTGGAGAATATCTCTCGAACGCTGTATAATAAATACCGACCAAAATTTAAAAAAAATGAAATGCGTAAATTGCAAAGCGTGGTTCTCAAGGACTTCCACCTAAACCTTTTCTTGGAAGATCTGAGTGAAAATTATTTTTGATAGTTTTATCTTCTTCTTCTTCTCGGTTAATATCAATTTATTTGGTATCAGCTAAAAGCTAACTCCTGAGACTTTGAATTTCAGCTGTTCTTCCCTCTCCTTGGTAGTCTTTCGAGCAGACGGCAAACGGCCGGGATTTCGTGAGCATTGGTGTAGGGGATTTTAGAGCTGTCGATTAATGGAATTATTGACGTAATCTCTCCATTATCTATTTACTATGCCATGGGTATCGCAAATCAGAATCAGAATTTTTTCTGCTATGGGCCCTAGTGAGGTGCCACGATTCGCGAACAGGTGTTATTCAGGCGTTATGTATGCGGGATTTGGTTTTCACCGACTAAATATCCGATCTCCAAAAGCCTTCGTACCTTCGTGTCTGGGACAGTACTCCAGTACTTCAATATAAATACTGAACATTATTTTTGATCATAGAGAAAAATCTTAGTTTTGTTTGGTTACACGAAAGTAATACTTAACACTCGCATTTGTATTGACGATCGCAAACACTTTCGTCTAACTAAATGAGTGTGTAATAAGGCACCTGAGCAATTCGTTGTTGACATGCTTGTTACAGTTCAACAATTTACCTAAGATTTATTTTCATCCCCTTCCTACTCGTTTCTCAGAACTAATCCTAAGTGAAACTGCTTAAAAGACCAATTGATATTAATTTGATAAATTTATTTAACGTTTTTGATATTTCATATTGACGAGTACAATAAGCTACTGTTTTTGTTGCCAGTGGAATTAAAAATATTTATTTGGGAAACAATAACTCAACTTTCAAATTATCCTACTTCGCCTGTTTATCTGAGAGAGTTCTTCCAACCTCTATCACAACATGGATTATCTCATCGCTCTAGAAACGAGAGAACCCTTTTAATACCCTTTAACCACTCTAATTTCCTTTATCCGTCTTCTTTCCTTCCCATCTCCTCTCCTCTCTTCATAATAAAGTGTTAGTTTTTTTTTTATATATATATTTTTCTTAATCTTTGCTTTTAATTTTTGTATAAAATTGTAAGATTCAATATGTCCATGTATTTATAATTTTCTCAAACTGAACGGTTGAGGTAGGTAGGAAGAAAATTGCCTTAAGGCAATATGCCCGCCCTTATATGTATATAAAGTGTCAAACAAAATAAAATAATTTTCTTGCCTCCTCTTTCACAGTAGTAACAGCTCGATTGTGGAATAATCTACCCACTATGTTAGAGACGCCCCTTATAAATTAACATTTAGATCAATATTGAAATGTCACTCTCTTAATGTTTGAGTTATTTCTTTCTCCTGCTTCTTTCCATCCTATTACCTCTTCTCTCCTATCTTCATAGAAAAGTAAAAAAAAAAAAATTATATATTTTTAAAAATTTTGCATAAAATTATAGGCGTACATTTTTTAGTTGATTTTTGTTTTTAATTGTTATATGAAATTGTATTCTGTTAAAAGATGTAAATTTACTTGTAATTTTCTCTAACGGAACGGTTAGGGTATGCAGGAAGAAATTGCCTAAAGACAATATGCCCGCCCGTATATATATATATATATATATATATATAGTTGGATAATTTATAGAGCGCCATTTTTGTGAAAATCACCTCAAGGGTATATGTATATAAAGTGAAAAAAAAAAACATTCAATTGTTTGGATTAGGGGTGCAAACTTTAAAGTACAACACTTTAGATGAAAGTTTTTTTATTTTTATTATAATACGTTTCTTCTTGACATTCAACGGTCACTTAAAGCAGCCATTGACTGGTCGTAAGCCCTGTGAATGCTTTGACTTCTATATTCTCTTCTGTAAAATGTTCTTCATTTCGGTTGTAATATGTTAATATTCACATGCTTTTAGTTAGAAACCCTTCCATGCCCTGATTATAAATTATAAAAATGTTTGATGTTGTGAGAGAAATAGTTGAAAAAAGAGGGAGGAGATGAATGGAGGGGCGTAAGTTTAATGTGTGGTTTCAAATCAGCATGTTGGTTTTATATCAGAATCGAGTTGTGGTCTCGTGGCTAGTGTCTCGGACTCACGCCACGGCTCAAAGGTCCATGGTTTGAATGTTCAAACTCTACCCCAACTGATTTCCCATTTTCTAATAGTGAGTTATTTACAACTCGTTGAAATTGGCCATCAAAATCAAATATTTCGGTAAATCATAAAAACGCATTAACTATTGATATTGGTTGACATAGAAAAGTCGATAAGTATTTCAATAAAAATATTAAATAACATTTAGTTTCACTAAAATTTGTTTGAAATATATCAAAATGAGGTAGATAATGAGATTTTTTCGATAACCACTACAATATTTCGTTTTGAATACATGTTTAAACTAATTTTATTTCATTACTTTAAAATATTATCGTCAAAAGTGCTAGTATGAAAAGATAACATATAAATATATTATCACACTATTTATATTAATTAACTAAGTAGATAAAATAACATTCAGATTCAAAACTTATTTTCACACTCGTTAAATGGGCTGAGAATAGTTTTTTTTAAGGCTACTTCTTTGTTTGTTGATTTGGTATTTGATAATAATCCTTGTAATAAATACTTAATTTGTTTTAAAAAATTTCTGAAATTCAAATTTTCATACGTAATTCCCATTATATTTTAAACACTTAGCCTTGCCCTTGACTATTGGTTTTTCCCACAATTATGATTAATGTACATGCTGTACTAAATAAGATATAAAACCTTGATTTATATTAATATATAAAGACACTCGATCCATCTTATCTTCACATTCGTTTGAAAATGCCCTAACAAGGCGAAAGAATTGTCACGAAATTGTTGAGTTTATATTAGTAAAAATAAAATAAAGTGTTCAGTAGACTCAAATCAGTGTTTGATTTCTTATAAGTTTTTACTTTAAACTGCACAAGTCTGTTTTAAAGGGTTTCTGCTTCGAAACCTTCGATTTTAGTTCATTTCAATTCTTTTTTTTCTTGTGAGAACGGCCAGCTGAAGCAGAATGAACTGTTAAGTTGAATCTCGTCTGCACTTGAGTATCTCCGTCATGCAGACTTACTGCACACTGTACAAGTGTACATATTACCGTCTACTACATTTATAGGACAGCGCACTGTACGAAACAGGGATCTGAACTCAGAACAGTAATGCACAGAGCCAGTTCTATATGAATAGCTAGCTGTATAAAAGTTCCCTTAAGTTCGGTTGAACTGTATATAAACTATAATATATATTACAAGGGCTTGTTTCACAAATAAAGTTTTTTATTTGCCCTTTTAAAATCATTTTTTCACATTAAGTAAAAAGGATTTTAGAGTTGTAAAAATGGAAGCCTAGCCATTAAAATTATATTTGGATAATTAACAAAGCGCCATTTTTGTAAAAATCACCTTAAGGGCGCTGTACAATAAATCAATATCCCAGCACGTCCTGCAGCTACAGAGCGCATAGAAGGTTGAGATTTTAGTTCATTGTCTTCAATTATGGTTTTTTACAAATATAATTCATAAGAGCTAGATAACACCACGTCTTGCAGTTACAGAGCACATGGGCAGTAAGAAATCTAGCCCCTATTTATTTATTTTTATTTGACAATGAAGTTAAGAGTTTAAGTGATATTTAAAAAAAAACAAATTCATACAAATAGAAGTTAGATTACAATAAGTCTTGCAGCTACTGAGCGCACGGATGGTTGGAATCCTAGACTCCATTTACTAAATTTATATATTTGATATTTGATAAAATCAACCTTTTGCAGCTAGATTACAAATCATCTTGCAGCTACAAAGTGCATGGACGAATTATTACGTGTGATTGTCTGGTTTAAAGAACCACGTTACAAGTGTGTCACATTCATTTGAGGGGGTAGCTTCATTTTTCTGGGTATTTTCATTTTATTATATTCAACATAAAAATTAAATTGTTATATGTTACGTGAACCGTAAAATATGTATTTTGTTTTGAATATAACTACTTTATCAGGTCAATAAATTGAAATTACCATTCTGCCCATACTGAAACATTATATTTTTTCGATTCTTCGAAATTATTATATTTCGAAAGTTAAAGTGCTGAAACCATAATTGACGAGTGATTGAGGTGTGGACTCAGGCTCCTGTCTAGTTTTAAAGATATGCTCCCCCTTACTCCACACTTTCAATCGAACAACATGACAAAAGACTTAACTTATTTGCTCCATATGTTGTGATTAAATATTAAGTAGACACTGATAAACTAAAATAGGATAAGATTCATTAGTTAAGTATATCATGATAAAAAAACTCGTATAGATTTGAAAGAGGTGGAGAGAAAAAAAATGTGGTTAAAATCAAAGTTATGTTATTATTATTATAAGCACTTTATGTTTCTGAATATTTTGTGAACTTACATGGTTATATTCCGAATATATAAATAAATAAATTTATTTTAAAAGAAAAAAAAACTTAATGAATAAAATATTGGTCGTAATACAACAGAGATGGGGAACATTTAAAAAAAGAGAATATTTCAGTCAAGGCATTTGAAAGGTCTTATGACCTGTCTATGGCTGGTTTATGTGACCATTTTTCTAATGAGCAACCTTTCTGTGAAGTTAGAGAGAAATAAAGATGTTGAATGTTATACAATTTATAAAGTGGTCGCCTAAACCAGCCAACGACGGTCATAAATGAAGTGTAAGAAGATGTGTCATAAAGGTACTTAGGGGAGATGATTTTTATAAGATTGACATTTAATAATTATTCTAAATAAGGAAGGGATAAATCTAGACTTTATTAACAAAAAAATATCTAAACTTACAATACTGTTGAAATGAAATGATGAATAATTTTTCCATTAAAACAATTATTAAAAATTCAAAAATAAAAAGAAAAAAAACGTTTTATTAAATACCTCTTATGGTATTTTGTCAGCCTTGTGATGCAATGGTCAGCGCGTTTGCCAACCATGCCGAAGGTCTCGGGTTCGATTCTCAACATAGTTGATATGAAAAAAAATGTTTAAAAGGTTGTTTTCACACTAGGATACTTTATACTCCCTGGGCTGTTACCTGAAGCGAAGCACTAACCATCTCACTTTCATGTAAGAATTTTAAATTATCAAGCTGCGATTGGTGTACAAATGGAATGATAATGTTGATAAATTTATCGAAAGGAAAACCAGTACTTGTAAACGGTTTCTTAAAAAAAAACATGTCATATTCGTGTTGTTTTTAATTATTGGGTGGTTTTATTTAACATAATGCTGGATTGAAACAGCAATAAATGAAATTTAAAATTTTTTTCCGGATTTCATTCACATTTAATTAAAAATAAGAAACTTCAATTAGTAAACCGGACCGCCAGAAAACATTAGTAGTTCATCGTTACATTTATCCTTTCTCACAAGGAGTATTAAGAAACGTATTTCTTATTTAAAGTACGAGCTGAACCCGACAAGGCTTTGTTCTTAGTAGATTTGAGTACAAACTCGTATAATGACTATATTAAGTTAAAATTAGATTTGTATAAACATTATTATTTTTGTGTTTTGCATAACATAGGTAAATAGAACATTAACATATTACAACAGAGATGAAGAACATTTAAGAGAAGGTAATATAGAAGTCTAGACATCTACAGGGCTTATGACCTATCAATGGCTGGTTTAAGTGGCCACTTTACTCACTGTGTAACATTTACCATTCTGCCCATATTTGAACATCTATATTCCTTTAATTCTTTCATCTGTTGATGGTTGTGAAGTTAAAGAGCTGAAACCTTTATTTATGCGGGTGAGATTCATCTAATTTTTAATATAAACAGCTCCCCAGGGAGTTGAATCCAGTCTATGTCTACAAAAATTTGGACAAACTCAAAACATTGTTGTTAAATAGAACATTGTTTTCCTGTCATTGCTTTGAAAATGCCTCTCCGATGCTATGGAAAAGGACCATTGCATTTCAAATCTTTTATGCCTAACTAAAATAGACAAAATCGACGTTTCGTTGTCCCATTTTCCTATGGAAGGTTGTATTTATTAACGGACATTGTCCATGTATACGATTAATAAGGTTTAAATATTTTGATAAAAGGATAGTTTAAAACATTTTAAAAAAGAAAAGAAGTATTGACAAACATAAGGGACATCAAGACAAGATCTGGACTATTTATTAAGCGTTCGTTTAAATCGTAAACTTAAACAAAAAAAGTCCAGATCTTGTCTTGAGTTGGCAAAACGACAAAGACAGGTCATTGAAATATTTAGGCCGTGGTTTGTTCTATGCTGATGGATGAACAGTACTTTATTGTTTCTCAGCCTACGAGTCAGAATATTGAATTTTACTTGTCCCAGTAATGATGGAACATAGATTATACCATATAGTATGCCGAACATAAATATGGAGTCAATATTAGTTCTACGTTTTTGTAGACTAGAGATATGCTACATTGGCTCTATATCAGCATAAGAATAATTACCTCTCTCTAGTCCAAGCATCCACGCTTCTTTTCGAAGCAAGCGATGTTGAACTGATTCAATGTGATTTATGCGATTGAAATAGAATGGAGACCAGACCACGGAGGCGTATTCTAGAAGAGGGCGAACAGTTGAGCAATAAAAAGTTTTGATTGTACGGACATTAATAAAATCAGAGGATATTCTGTTAATGAAATCAAGTAATTTGAGTGATTTATTTACATTATTATCTATATGCTCGTTGTTTTAGTTGCCATAATAAACTGTTCATCAAAACACAACATTTTTGTGACACAAGTATGCTAGATACCATTATCGAGGGTGAAAATACGGGAATGCGTTTGTATAAAAAAAGTTAGACTACGTTTTTGCTCAAGACAAAGCAATATTAGGTATACTTATAAAGTTTGATTCATAACGCTTTTACGTAACCAAAGAAATGGGTTCGGTTTTCTTCAATAAAACCATTGACCAATAAGTACTCATTGACGCACCCAAAGCCCTCTAAAAGTATGACACTAAACTCATTTTCAAATAATGAATCATGTCCTTCGTGTATTTAGTCGTTTTTTGACCTCCAGACAGGTTTTGACGTGAGCTTGACATTCAATTCGAAACCGAAATGCCTGACTGTGTCGTGAAAACGTGTAATTTTTTTTCAAATAAACGTAAAAAAGATGGTGCTCCTTTTTATTGGTAAATAGGTACCAAGGTACTTGTTTATGATTGAATTTCAAAACATTAAAAAAAGTGTTTTCAAATATAGTTTTTTTTTTGAAAATATCAAACTCTGCTCAAATGTTAAACTGATTTGAAATAATGTATTAAATGACGGTTAAGAATATTTTAGCATTAGTAAAATAAATAGAAATAGGAATTTAAGGAAAAAACCTAATAGGATTGCAAAAGAAACTAATGTTGTTTGTTAATATTCAAATGTAAACTTTTTTTACATAAAAATAATCTCCTGCTAGTATGTATATGCATTCTCTTTAAATATAGCGCTGATGAACAAGGAATAAAACAATTACGTTCACAACTGCTTTTTTACTTAACAAATTGAAAGTCTCAAGTGATATAAACATGCTCAGGCCTAAGCTCAACATTTCCCAAAAAACAACACGTAAATCGGTCCAGTAATTATTCAATCTATCAAGGACACACAAATAAACATTGCATTTTGTATATCTATACGTCAATACGTTTCTTACATACAAAAGTAATGTGCACGCAATAAATCTGAAAGTTTGTCATTACAATTTAGCTGAACTCTTTGAGAGGCAATTTTGATTCGAACTATTTCGCTGAATTTATTTTGACAACGTCTTAGAATGGCAAAGAAAACTTGAATTATTAAAATCACATGTATGATTTTGAATTGATAGATTGTTTTACATATTTTTTTTACACACATGCGTAACACTTATTAACATTGTAAAACAAAAAAACATTTTTATGTTATATATATAAAAGAACTCTCAGCTTACATATAAAGAAAGTAGTTTATGCTTCATACATGTCGCCGTATAGTTAAATCAGCAACTCAACGGAGCTACGTTGTTCATTTAATACCGGCATTTAATGAACAGCGAAACCAAAAAATATTTAAATAAGTTAAAAATCACTTCAAAACGTCCAAAATGAGGCGTTTTCAATAAAATAAAAAACGTTACAAAATCATTAAAATAAGTAAGTGTTTAATAAAATACGCAATGAAATTTAATAAGCAAATTTGTATATTTTTAGCGCTTTGTGATTCGTTGATATGGTATATAGTACGTTTAACTCAAATATAAGAGTAATTTAATATTGGCAGTAGGATCGTTAACTTAATAACTTAACGTAAATGAATTTAAAAAATATAAATGTAAAATATCTTAAAACTACTGTCAACAAATCACAAAAAAAGTCTAGTTTTTATTTTTTATGTAAGACAACAAAATAAAAACAATCTAATATCTCTAATTGTGTATTGATTTGGTGCTTATTTTGTAGAACTCTATATTTAAACTTATAATTTTAGAAATCAAACACTGATTTGAGTCTACTAAACACTTTATTTTATTTTTACAAAACATAAAAATATAAAAACAAAAATTTCGTGACAATTTTTTTGCCTTGTTAGGGCATTTTCAAACGAATGTGAAGATTAGATAGATTATGTCCTTATATAGTAATATTATTGATACCTTAATAAATTAATAAATATCTAAATAATCCTACTTTCAAAATAATAAATGAACAAATATAACCTAATATCTTCACTACTATTAAATATATTTAAATAGACTGTTATTCTTCACTTTGTTCCTTTTTGTACACGCTTATATGACGCGTTATTAATAGATGAATCATGTTACAATTGCATTTATATATTTTGATAAAAAAATTCTTAAAGAGAGAAATATTGTAAAATAATACATTTATGTTTTTATAAATTTCTTCATTATGTTTTAAAATTAAAATGAATAGCAACCTATTGTTATATTATTGATATTTTTTCGACAGCAATTATCTAAAGTTATAAAACTAAGAAGTTTCATTAATTATCTCACAATACATACTTGTATGTCAATAAATACTAATTTTGTTATATTTTTCCCGAAATTCAAATATAAATACCTAAATTCCCCATTTCCTACTAAACCATTGATTTTTCCCTCAATTATGATAAATGTACATGCTATAGTTAATAAGATTATTTTTATTTTCTGCAGAGAGAACAAGTGTACGTAAACAAATATAATTTTCACCTCTCTGTTCTAAGGTAAGCCATTTTTAAAAATCATGTTAAGTTGTAATACAGCACATTCTTTATACTGCACAAACAATATTATTAAATAATACCAATCTCCGTAATTTTTCATTTGTCAGTTAATTAATATTTTAGTT
This sequence comes from Micrasema longulum, assembly GCF_059751315.1. Classification (NCBI taxonomy): domain Eukaryota; kingdom Metazoa; phylum Arthropoda; class Insecta; order Trichoptera; family Brachycentridae; genus Micrasema; species Micrasema longulum. The sequence goes on along the minus strand of NW_028279524.1, from coordinate 154,013 downwards.
GTTTTGATGATCCTGTGAAATGATCATCAAGGGATTATTTTGTGCACGTGGTAGGGCGAAATGATCTTTTGGTAGGGTTTTGCTAAAATTAGTATAGAAATAACATGTTGAATAATAACATAATTGATGAATTGTCGGAGATAGAAAAATGACAACACTTTTTTTAACTAGTCGAATTATTAAAAAAAATTACATTTTCCATATATTAAATATTAATTCTCCCTTAGAAATATCATTTGGTACACTTTTCCCTTAATCTTTCTTTGGGATACTTCCGTTAAAAATAAACCTTTTCAAAAATTTGCTTGTAAAAAAATATTGAAAGTCGGTGGTGGGGAAAAATGAAACGGCTGAAATAGAACCCAGATACTGTTAATTTTATAGTCATGAAATAGTAATGAAATAAAGACTCTTATAAGATAATTTGCAAGTACTTGTTGCTTAGGTGACTTTGGCTCTATGCCACTCATTTAAAGTAGACGCTTTATTTCTTAAGAAGGTTCTATTCTGCACCCTAGCCTTCCTTACAGTGCGAAGTACAGCCTTCAGTAGAGTCCGCTTATCCTTTGAGTTCAACACCTCTCCTTATTATGTTATATTACAATATTAGGTTGCTGTCGGCTTTCATATAGTTTGCCCCCAGCACTAACACGGTGTGAACTCAATGGAGCGCTGTGAAACTAACTCGGAGGCGAATAAAGGGTATAAAAGGCTTCGGGACTTAAGGAGTTAATAAATTAAATAGTTACAAGCGTTTCAATAGAGAAAAACACCCCTTCAGTAACCTCTCAAATATTTAGAATAATTACTGAGCGTATTAAATCTACATTATAGAGTAAAGACGTATTGACGTAAGAACAATTATGGTGATATACGGTTTGATAGGCAATTTTCCTTAAAATAAATACCATTTTCTTCTTCTTCGCGTGTCATGTCGGGTCCTTCCGATGTTGACAATCACTTGAAAAAAAGCTTCCCTATTCTGAGCAATACGAAACAGCTCCTCCACAGTTCTAATCCTGGTCATTGCTCGGATGTTTCGAAGCCAGGAAAGCTGTTTTCAAATCACCATCACCATCCCTCTTTCCGCATCTTTTAGTGCATAAAGCACTGCATCAGATTACCAAATGCAACGTTCTTCGATCATTTGCTGCATAAATTTAAGGTGATCAGTCTTACGCTTCATTTTCTTCTTCTTAGTCTATACACTTACAGGTGCCGGTCCAGAAACAATGGAATATTTCAGTTGAAAAACCCTTGTCATCAACATTTCACGTCCACTCTGTCTGGTCTGGAATTGAACCTAAGTTCACATGAATGGTAAACAAATGCGCCAATCACTACACAACGAGTCAAAATTATGTTTACTCGATTTCTGTATTTTGTTTTTTTCATTGAGAGCAGACATTGAGTCTAAAATACTATTCCAGGGTCCCTGTCTTATTTCACTCACAGAACTGTATTTTTTATCTACCTGGAAATGAATGTTTTAACTATTGCTTAACTTATTTAAAACAAAGTTAAAGATTAAATCAATAAAACACATGAAATATTTTAGAATAAAAATAAAATTTGCCAAATATTTCATTAAAAGTTGTTTTTAATATGCAAATCGTAAATGCATTTCTAGAAATAAAGATAAAACATGAATTCTGTAAATCAAAAACACTGAATTCCAAAAATAATTGATCTTCATACAAAATACACAGAATCAATATTTCTGTTATTTTATGTTATGTATAATTTTTATGTGACAACATTTACAATAACAATATTATGTGGAAGCCTCTAATTGGACTTTATGATATGTATTTATGGTATAACTGATTCTTATAAATGTACAAATGTCTGTTGGCTTTCCAATGAAATAAAAATAAAATAAAATAAAATAAAATAAAGATACATGGCTGTTAACCCTCCCTTCGCGAATTGACCAATCTTTCGTTTGCGTTCGCCAACCACCCTTGTGGTCCTAGGTTCTATCCTGATCGGGTCAAAGTCTAATATTTATATTCAAGGTGATTCTATGCAATAAAATACTGAGTAATAAGATTTTTTCAATCTTTTATATTAGTTTATTTTTAATTTTGTTTTAATTTTCATAATTATTTTTATACATACGTTTTTTTTAGAAAAACTTACTTTTCCTTTTAAACCATTTTTTTCTTCTTTTACGTAATTATTTGTAATATAAATATTTGTTTTAGTTACAGATGTTTTTTTAATTGATATATTTTACAACTACACTTTTTCGATGTTTTTCTTTTTAAATAAGTATTATGTATTTATTTTTTGTTGTTTTTTTTTAGTTTTAATAAACTAAAAATAAATAATTATTAAATAAAAGATTTACTTAATTAAAAATAAATACCTGGTCTGGCACCTATAGCCTAAGTTCAATCACCTCACCTTAACGTAACTGATGATTAGAACTTTATTGTTTATTACTGATGTCAACAAACTATTTTAAACAATCTACAATACCTAGAATATGCGACCAATATAACAATATATTTACCGAGGCTGATATTTTTTGTGACAATGTATGTAAATTTAGGTCAAAAATTATTGAAATTTTGAGAGAAGCAAATATTTAACATTATTATAATATAAATATTTTTTCATTTCGTTTCTTTTACATTTATTATATTGAACATAATTTAAATTATTGTTTTAAGTGTGAACAATTTTTTTGGTGTGTGCATGAGTTTCTTACTCTAATATACAAAGAAATTGGCAATATATGTGTACATACTGTTTGTTTACCTAATAAAATAAATAAATAAAAATAAATTACAATACGCTCTATTTTAAGTTTACGAATGCAATTTTTTTATTATTAAAAATTATACAAAAATTTACAATAACTAGACAAATAATAAATTACAGTTTATTGGTGCGTTTTTATACAATTAAAAATTAAATAAAATTATCTTAAAAAAACAAATAAACACAAGAATTAAAGTACTAAAAATGTAATATGTAATACAGAAAATTTATAAAAAAATGAGAAAAAAAGTTAACAATATAATTTGTATAATAAAACGTGCCCTGTGCATCACTTGATGTAGATACATAAATGAGTGAGGGATGAGTTATATGTTTTAAAACTTGAGAGCGAGAGTAGAGTTTAAATTGAGTAGAATAATGATACAATAATGTAATGACACCGTACTAGAACGGTGTATAATGTCCTAGCGCAGAACAGTGGATGCTTAGCACGGATTTAAAGATTTAACTCTCAACAAATGGATTATGGAACTTCCACAGCACAAAAGTTGTGAAATGTTTCCATAAAACTAGAGCTTTAACGCGATAGCTACCAGCGCCACTGCAGTAGCTCAAGATATGATAATAAATTATTTACAAAACAACCTTGACGTCCTTTATGTTTGTCGATGCTTCTTTTCTTTAATTTTAATGATTTTACTATTCTTAAAATGTAATATTTATCCCTATGAACTGTATAAGTAGACAAAATAACATGGTTACGTTAGGTTACTATATGTGTGTAGAGCACATTGACTTGGTTGAGGCGTTCACATTTATTTACTACCTACTGGGCCCTGGTAAAGATATTGTAATGCCTACCGTAGGTACTAATATTGTCCTGGCCTCAATAATAACAACTGAATTGTCTTTGTATGTGCATGTGCTTCTGATATTCTCACCGCAATTGCTAATAAGTTTTTATTGCTATCGATAATTCATTAAATCCACTGTGTCGTGTAATCACATTTAATATTCAAGAAAACACGTCAAATGTCCCTCCTTCTTGACGATAGTATCTGATCGGATCCTGACTGCCGTAAGAGAAGTTCCAAACAATCAAAGTGCCAGAACCCAGTACAAGGTAGGTAATCGCATTCATTGTATTAGGGTTTAGTGGCAAAGTAAATAAGGATAACGCATCCCGAGAACCAGACCATTATGAGCCTTTATCTGCCAACAGACAAGTGGCGCGATCATAACCATTGACGTTTAAAAAAGAGTCGCAAGTTATTCCCATATTAGCTACAACTAAGATTTAAAAAAAATTGCCTTAGTCTCGACAATTTGAAAAATGAAAAAAGATGGAAAATCACGAAACACTTTTAATAATTCGTGTAAGATTAAGAAACTCGTATTTCCGTTTTTAAAAATTATTTCTGTGTAATTCGTAACCATAAATTAGACTCTCGTTGGATGCTGTAATTTTTTTTTATTGTACCCAACATTATAAATTATTTCGAAAATGTTTTCCCTCTCTGTTGCAACAAATAAAGGTCCTTATAAGTAATTATTTATTAATTTATGGGAATGTTATGAGATTTGTAGTGAAGGTCATAAACTGGCTGGAGTATTTGCTGAGTAACAATAAGGTTATAATTTATTAGGAAATGCGCAATCGTTTGCTAGGTTTTAAAAAAAAATGTATTTGTCGCAACTAACCGCTGAGAGATTTTAAGTATTAAACTAGTCATTCATGATTAAAAAGATACCAACAATATTTTGAGTTTGTACAATTTTTGTAGTCTAGGACTGGATTCAACTCCCTGGGATGCTGTTAATATTAACATATTACAACAGAGATGCTGAACATTTTAGATAAGGTAATATAAAAGTCTAGGAATCTTAAGGGCTTATGACCAGTCATTGGCTGGTTTAAGTGGCCACTGTACACACTGTGTAACATTCACCATTCTGCCCATATTTGAACATCCATATTCCAATTTATTCATCTGTTTATGTTTGCGAAGTTAAAGAGCTGAAACTTTTATTTATGTGGGTGAGATTCATCTAATTGAATTAAATCTCCTACATACTAAGCAACGCCTAAAAAAAAATATTTTTTTAATTTATATACTTATTTATGAACCAGGTGGATTTATCAACAATCAAATCGAATAAGATTTGATTAAACAACATGTTGATAAATCCACTTGGTCCATGAAGAAGTATAGAAATTGAAAAAAAAAAATTTTTCGGGCTTTGCCTAGTATGTAAGTGAAATAATTAAGGACAGGTCATAAGCCCTGTAAATGCCCAGACTTCAAAAACGTTCTTTATTTTTGTTGTAATATGTTAAAAAAGATACATTTTTCAGTAAAACGTGCGATTTTTTTTCACGATTTCGTATTCGGTAATCGACCGAATAGTGCGCAGTATTCGGCTGAATACAGAATATTAAAAAAACAAAGCCAAATAGGCTGAATACCGAATAGTAGCTGAATTATTCGTAGCATGTTAAATATTGAGCATTTTGTCAAGTTCTACGTGTTGGCATATTATTATTTATTAAATCCAGCTGCTTATAACAATCGAATTAAGAATTGATGATTTATATAAAAATTTAAAATCTGTTCATCATCTTACGATCGTGTTAAGTAAGTAAATTCAAGGAATTGAACAAATATATGTAGTTAACTTGAAGTAAACATATCAACAGAAAAAATCGTTTGATTCTTTCAACATTTTCGTATGGATTTTTGAAAAAGGAGAATATTTACTAGAGTTTTACTCTAACTGGCTTTTAACCAAGTATATATACAACGGTTTCATTACTTTAAATGATTTGAAATTCCATACATATCTAAGAATTGAGCCCAAAGTATTCATACTTTTAGAATGTGATTGATATGACTTTTAAAGTCAAGTCTCCCGTCAAATATGAAACCAAGATCTCGAATCTATCTGACTTTCTCCAGTTGAATGTTGCTCATTAAATACGGAAATATAATTGGAGATTTATTTTAACGAAAATGAAATAACTGACGCTAAACATTGAAAAATAAATTATTAAATATACATTTGTCAGTATATGTAAATTTGATCTAAGTATTTAGTAGTCATTTTTATATTTCCTTCCTTTCTGTAATGTATGGATAATTATAAGTAATAAAATTATTTTAATAGTTTAACGATATTATTTTTACATTAAATATTGTAAAATTTAATGTCTGATTAATATTTTTAAATCATTAACTTTGTGGTCAAACATTTAAATAAATATGAGCAAATAACTGCTCTGTCACGTTTCGCCATTAGTTGGATAATGTCACCGGTAAGCCAAGGGGTAGGTGGATATTTAAGTTTTACAGATCTCATAGGAGCATGCATGTCAAACAGACCAGTAATCATTCTGTTAAAAGTTTCAACTTTTTCATCAATGGTCTCTAGATTATTTATAACTGACCACTTTAAACTCATGGCATCAAGTTCAAGTGATTCCTTATTAACGCTTCTAAAGTTTCTGGCAAGAAATGTGACAGGAAGTCTTTTGAGACATTTGATCTTGTAGTTAATAAATAATAATTCATGATGAGAAAATCCGGAAGCGGTCAACTGTCCATAATTAGAGACTTTGTCAGGCATGGAAGTTATAATAAGATCTAAAAGAGTATGAGAAACTTGAATGTGATGAGAAGGATCTAAAGGTAGCAAAAATAGGTTGACTGAACTTATAATATCTCTAAAACGTTGGCATCTGGAGTCTTGTTTTAAAAGACAAGTATTAAAGTCACCCATAAGAATAACTGAGTGAAAATCACCTACGGTGCTTTCCAGCAATGTTTCCATTTCAGAAAAATAGTTAATATCAGGGGGACAATATACCACACCAATCATCATATCATGGTATTTGAAATTAATCTTTAAAAACAGATATTCAGGATGGCCACCACTGGTTTCAGATTGTTTTACAAGTGAATAATTTATTTCTTCACGCAGAAATATACATACTCCACCGCCCCTTCGATTAGTTCGATCATTGCGGATAAGTCGATATCCATGTAAAGGATACAAAGTTGATGGTAGTGATGGTTTTAGCCATGTTTTGCTGACCAGAATGGCATGTGTTGACAAATCCGCAAATGTTGATAGAAAATCGGAGTAATGAGCTGGTATACTTTGAGCGTTTATATGACATACATGAAAGTCTTTAGGATAGCATGAAAAGTTATTCAAGAGTTTATCATGGAGACCAGACACTTCCTCTGTGTCTGATTCAGTAACATCAGAGTGATAGGAGGAGAGAGAAGTTTCAGGGAGGGATTCGGTAATAGAGTGGAAAGATTCACAGGAAGACGTGGAGGACATTGAATAACAGCACGAACTTAAGTAGTAGCTACAACTAAATTAATAAGGTTACAAAGTATATAAATATAAAATAATTCAATTATTGGAGTAGCTTAGAATATTTTTTTTTAGATATTCACGTAAACCAGCAAATAAGACGTCAAAATTTGTTATTGCCCAAACATCTTTATTCCTTTTTAGAAAAGTTATTTATTTTTGTATATTTTTTTCCCTAGTAAATATAACTAAAACAAATTACTCATATTATGTCCAATATAAAAAAATTAACGCTAATTCAGTTCTTCAAATGCACTTTATATGGAAGCAAACAGTTTATTTACTGGGAACCTCATTTCTATGTTGTATGTTTTGGGCTTGAAGTAAGTGTGTGTTCAAGAAGCACAGAATTGACGCTAAGTAAATGTATCGAGGGAATGTTTCATCCCCAATCGAGATGTTTGGCACAGCAAGTCGCCCGCTGTTTTAAAATAAACTCGATTAACTTTTAACCCCTTTAAACACTGACTTCTATGACACCAAAATATATGCACTTACAAAATAAGATTTAAGGACATCGTTTTATAACGAAGGTATCATCTTTTTTTACACAAGTTGCACAAAATATCAATCATTTAAAATAAAATCTCATGTGTGTTGATTGATATTTTGTTGCCAGCTTCGTGGTGTAGTGGTCAGCGCATTTTCCTACCATGTAAGAGGTCTTAGGTTTGATTCCTGACATGGTTGATGTGAAGTTTTATTTAATAGGGTGTTTTTAAACTAAAATATTTCATAATCAATAGTCTGGTACCTGTAGCCTGAGACAAATCACCTATCCTTCATGTAACAAAAATGATTAAGAAACGCTGCGATTGGTGTACAATACAGTGCCCTATGTACCATTAAGTGCTTAAAGGGAATGATGATAATAGTTTCATTTTGTTACTTGATTGGCAATGCTATTATTATTTTGATTGATTGCAAGTATAAGTCTGAAGTAAAAAATGACATTTTTCTATACAAGAAACTCATATAAGGTTGTTAATATCCTGATCTCACCCACATCCTTGTTATTAAGGACAATTGTAGTCCTGCTGTCCAACGAAAAAGTCACATATTGTCACAAGTGTAACTCTGATAAGCTTATATTTTTAGTTCCTAAGGGCCAGACCGCAAAACTTCTGAGGGACATTCCTCACCATAAGTTTTTAAAATATCTTTTTTTTTTCCAATAAGTCATTTAAAATATATATTTATTCTAGCGGACCCAACAGACGTTGTCCTGCCCTTGTGTTAATTTGCCTGCTATTAGCTTGGGAAAATACTTTTCATTGATAAGTAAGTACCTAGGTACTTTTTCGTGATTGAATTCCAAAACTAAAAATTTTTAATATTGAAATAAAATTTAGTATCATATAATTTAAGTAGGTACCTAGGTACTTGATTATGGTTGAATTCCAAAACATAATTATTTTTTTTTCAAATATGGCATTCTTTATGCAAACGTCAAACTCCGGTTATTTCACCAACAAAGTGGTGCACTTATGTAGGAATACGATTTTGAAAAATGTATTGAATTTAAAAGAACTAAATAGGTAGAAATTATAAGGAATATAAGGAAAGAATCTGATTGAGATCCACAAAAAACAAATGCTGTTTATAAACATTGAAAAACAAACTTTTTAAAACACAAAAAAACAACATCTTTCCATGTTTTTGCAAATGAATTCTCCTCCAATGCAACCCTGGTAGATCGATGAATAAAACATTTATGCTCCTACTTATTTTTTACATATTGGATTGAAGATTTTAATATCTACGAACACGCACAGCGCAAAGATCTATATTTCTTTGAAAACCACACGTAAATCGGTTAAGCCGTTTAGGAGGAGTACGGTGACATCATACGTACGTAACAATTATATATATAAATATATATTTAAACATAATCTCAAAATGGATTATTCTTTTAATTATCAGACTAGCATACCCTTCCTCAGCAAAAAAAAGAGATTGAAACGTATTTGACAAAAGAAGCGATACGCACCAGACGCGGACAAGTGAAGCGGCTGGGTAGGAGAGGGGTAGGGGTTTGTGGAGGGACTGTTTGTCCGAGAAATAAAGGATTCACTACATTTTGAGATCATAATTTTTTTTTTTAATAACATTTTTTTATTTTTAATTTTAGGATTTCTTCGAAAGCTTACAGTGAGGAATGTTCCTCCGAAGTTTCGCGGTCTGGCCCGGAAAAACCATGTACAGATTTAAGAAATTGTGAATTGTGAAGTGCTTCATACAAGAGATGTAAACGAAAGAGTTGATGGTGAATAAAACATTTCTTTACGGTCATCAACGACTGTTATCAATTTACAAAACGTCAAAGGTAACCAAACGATCAGAATGTGAAAACTGTGAAAAATTTTATCGAAAATATCAAATATCATATACATTGCTGATAAAAATCCCAACTTTTTATCCGCGCCTGGACGGTTAAACAATAATAAATAATAATAATTATAAATGCGGAAATGCTTTTGTTTTTTTGTAAGTGATTCCTTCACGTCTCAACGGAGAGACCGATTGGCATATTTTTTTGCAAAAAAATAGCTGGAGAGGTGAGAAGTAAAATTGGGTAAGTATTTTTTATCCCAAATTTATAAAAGTAAAATGAAAAATAAAAAATATTTCACCAATGAGCAAATTTATTTAAAAATGAGAAGGCGGTAAGGTGGAACGTAAAAAGGAATCAATTTGAAATTGATTTTTTAAATTTGAAAATTTGACTTGAGTTTGTACCCCACAGACAACGGATCGTTATATTTTTTCATTGTGATTTATTTTCTTCATGAGAAGCACGTCACCATTAGCAAAAAAAGACAATTAACAGTTAAATCATTCATTTTTGCTTCCATTCTTAAGCCTTTCAGTTCTTTCATGCAGTTATCGATATACACGTTAAACAGCCACGATGACATCACACATCCCTGTTTGACTCCTTTATGAATGTCAAACCACAATGTGTATGATCCATTTACCCTAACACATGTTGTGCTGTCTTTATACAGAGAAGCAATAGCTCGCGTCAGATTTCCGCTCACTCTATAATCCAAATATCAAAATTTGTGAGATACAAACTAGTTCCACGACTCTCTCACGCTCTTCGCTACAAACGGAAGTTGAAACTCCTCGGCATTAATAATATTTAGCCTTTTTTATAAAACAAAACCTACCCCCGTAAAAAACATGACATTCATACCACATATATCACACTCCACAAACCACGCTACAATCTCACAAAACAAAAAGATCACAAATAAAATTATCTGTATCCGCCTATTCTCATTTTGTCTTGTCATGTTAAGAAATTTGTAGTAAAAAAGATTTTCAAATGTCTAAAAAGTACTTCTTTTTTAAACAATTCTTTGACTTTCTAGAGGGACCACAGATTTTCATTTTATCAATGGTAGATATTTAAAAAAAAATTAAAATGAATTGAAAAAATATTTATTGGAAAAGTTTTGAGTAATCTTATGAATTTTATGAATCTTGATGAATCTGTAATTACACTTAAATTAAACTCATTTCAAAAAAATTAGTTTTTTAAGTAGATAAATCAATACATTTTTTTAAAGTCGTCACGTCATATTTAAACAATTGTAAATCTTTGAAATAAATCGGAAAAGTCTTATTTTATTGTATATTGTGTTATGTATGTAATCGGTTGGCCTCGCGGTGCAATGGTCAGCGCGTTTGCTTACCATGCAAGAGGTCTCGGTTTCAATTTCCGACATGTTTGATATGAAATATTTATTTAAGAGGGTGTTTTTATAGTTCCTAGACTAGTACCTGAATTTTAAGGCTGATTAATTTACCTTCAGGTAAGAAAAATGATCAAGATACACTGGGATTATTGTACCAATGCAGAACTTCATTCACCATTAGGTGTGGAAAGGGAGTAATGATGATAATATCATTAGGTTGTATTGGTTTATTTTTTTTTCTTGTATTTTTTTTAATGTATTTTGTTTGCATGACAATAAATCTTAATAATTTATTAAAAATCGTAAATTTTGTATCGTGGTGCATTTTTTCGGGTGGCGATTTACCTCTTCATAAAATTCGCGGCTGGAAAGGGGTTTAATTTTAAACATCCAGTCTAAAAATCAATGGTCTGTTTATACTAGGCACCCTGCCAGATATAAAAATTCACCACCTCAGTCTATCTCACTTGTTTCATCTCTTAGTTAGGGAAACAAAGACTGTTCGTAATACGCTGTCCCTGCTCGAGCGTTCCTTTTAAAAATATGTTTTATGAAACAGCATTACGGTCTGAATATTCATATTTTACAAAACTTGGAAGTAAACTTTAAAGCTTTCGACAGTATTCAGAAATGCGGGAGATTTACGGGGAAATATGCTAATATATTGAGCTACAGAAGAAAAAATACGCTTTTTCCTGTAATTTCTATGGAGTGAATGGAATATTTATAACCGCGTTATATTCACATGCCAAACTCATGTTTAACTTAAATAACACAGTGATGCTTAATTTTTTGAGGCTTAACCTTTTGTTTTGATCAACAATAATAAACTTCTATAATTTTTCATTAGTATAAAAGTGGAAAGAACAGAAGTGCATTTTTAAATATGAAAACAGAAGTGCATTTTATACAAAAAAAGAGCAAAAAATAAAAATGAATTAAGAAGAGTAAGAAAAATAATCATCATAACATATTAGTAGAAAATATATGGGGATACATAATAATACATATATTGCAGTGGAGAACTGGATATGAGAACATTGAATATGTTTTGAAACTTGAATTATAAAAACCTCTGTCCAATAAGTGCTAGTCTACTCCGATATCCAAACGATGTACCTAAACCTGGTCCGCATACGTAACCTGGGACACATAGGAGCCACGATATAGGATCTGCAGGGCTGAAGAGCAGATTCCTCACTCACAAAGATCAACAGATGGATGAGCTGAGGGAATGTGTATATTTACACATAGGCAAAATAGTGAATGTCAGTTAAAAAAACATGTGTTTAGGCAGATAAGTTAGTTTTTAAAAAGTAATCTTATTTGTGTCAGCTTTATTGAAATTTTCTTTTACAAACAAACAAAACAAACAAACCATCACGCCGTTTCCCCGTAAGGGTAGGCAGAGAGGATAGAACGCCACAACACTCTATCTTTGCATACAGATCTCGCTTCCTCTACATTCATACATCTTCTCATGCACGCGCGCCGATTATTCCGACTTTTGACATGTCCATCTTTAAGTATTTGTTGGATTTGGTCATGCCATGTCTTTCTCGGTCTTCCTCTATTTCTGCATCCATCAACATTCGCATTGTAAATATTCTTAGCCGTTCTCTCGCTGTCCATTCGTTCTACATGTCCAAACCAGCGCAGAGCTCCTTTCTTGATTTTGTCGATAATGCTTGTCTCAGCCTTACATAATGTACGGATCTCAACATTTGTGCATCTATCGTACATAGTTTTACCACACATTCGCCTGAGAGATCGCATTTCGACAGCATTCAGCTTACTTTCATCCCTGTTTTTCCAAGTCCATACTTCGCTCCCATACATCAGGGATGGGACCAAGACTCCGTTGTGAACTGCCAATTTTGCCTCTTGTGACAACCATTTATTTGCCAAGGTCGATTTAAGTGCACCGTTCACTCTGTTCCCGGCACTCACCCTCCTTTCAATATCTTTCTCAGTCATTCCATCCCTAGTGAACATACTTCCCAGATACACAAATTCCTCTACTTGTTTTAGTATAACTCCATTCACAGTGATTTCACATTTAGTCATACTTTCATTTCTTTCAAAAACCATCACATTCGATTTATCGACATTCATCAGCAAATCGCTTCTCTTGCATACATCGTAGACCTTTGTTACCAAGAATTGCAGTTCCTCTTTGTTATTAGCAAGGAGTACAGCATCGTCAGCATACAAAAGACAATTAACTTTTAAATCACCCATTTTTGCTCCCATTCTTAAGCCTTTCAGTTCTTTCATGCAGTTATCGATATACACGTTGAACAGCCATGGTGACATAACACATCCCTGCTTCACTCCTTTATGAATGTCAAACCACGATGTGTATGATCCATTTACCCTAACACATGCTGTGCTGTCTTTATACAGAGAAGCAATAGCACGTGTTAGATTTCCGCTTACTCCGTACTCCGATTACTTTTCTTTTAAGTGTACGTATATTGTTTAGAAATGTTAATAATTAATATGTGTTTTAATAATAATTAGATATAAGTTAATAAAAGGATATTCATTTACTATGTTTGTACTATTTTAAGACTAAATAAAAAAATATAAAAAAATTGTTACACGTTGTGTAAAGTGGCCACTTAAACCATCCAAAAACATGTCATAAGCCTTGAAAATGCCTAGACATCCATGGTTCCCTTTCAAAAATATTTTTCCGCTCTATATCGACAAATTTAGATCTGATACCTAGGGCGGAAATTTGGCCAGTCTGCAAACATTTGGAGATATTAAAAGATTGTTATATTTTGTCATTTTAACTATTTTTCATGTTTTGAAATTTATATGATTATTTTCATTTATATATTTATAAATATTCATTTTGTTTTGGCATCGTTCAATTAAAAAACATATTATGTGACAAAAAAATCTTGCTTTAATGCAAGTAATTCCTAGCTTATAAAGATTTGAAACAAGGAAACTCTGTACACGGTGAAAAACGGTTAAATAAATACAAAAATACACCCCCTTCGGTTTTGTCAGCTTTTAACATTACAAGGGCTCGTATTACAGTGGGAAGTTAACGTTTGTATTCCATTTTATCTACAAAGTAAAATCAAGTTTTCTGTTTTTTAATTTTTATTTTGAATTTTTTTATAAAGTTTATTATTATGTGTGATCTAATAACAATACATATAATATATTATATTTCATTTATATGTCGTTTAAAACATACGAGTTTTCCTTAGTTTTTTAGTTTGAATTAAGAATATTTTTATACACGTTTTTTTAACATGTTTAATCACAGGTTAAAAACGAGGACACTTTAGTTTCATACCAATATTAAAATTCATACAAATATTATTATTCTCGTTAATAAATATTGATTATACTTTATACTGACTGACTGTACTGATGAATATAGCGTTTGTAATTGCCTTTTAGACTTGAAATTTTGGTTTATCTGATAATATCACTTATTCTTGGTCATCTTTGTCCAACATTACCATTCATTAACTTCATAAATATTTGTCTTTCTTGTCATTCATTCGATCTACACGGCTCAACCCTCTCAATGATTATTTCTTGATTTTATCAACCAAAACTCCACCAGATTTGCACTTCTTTCTGATGTTGTTATTTGATTTCCCACACATTTCGACAGCGTTCACTCGTCCTACTTTTACCTTCCCATGCCAGTTTTATATTTCACTTTCATACGTAAGTGTCGGAACTAAAACTCATTTTTGCACTGCCAGTCAAGCGAAGTAAAAAACATTTAATACCTAAATAAACATTCAGTCATGAAAAACATTTTTTTTGATAAAATATTTTTGTAATTCCACCGGTAAGGTATCACGGGATTTGTCCGAAGCTGTGTTTACTTACGAAATAAAAGACACGACATGTGTTTTTCAGGAATTCTGAATTTCAGCTTTAAAAAGCAAAGCCTTATTTATTTTACCCTCGTGTGTTCAGAAGCAGGTGCCCAAATGTCATACTTTCGGTTTGATCCTTGAAATATACATTATTTTTGAGACCCGTCATGACGGAAGCCGCAAAAGCTGCCCCGGAAACTGAAATAGTATTTATGTTAAATGAAATGTGGTTAATGGTCTTTTTTTCTCTTTTCCAAAAAGTAAAACATTACCAATCAAGTTTTGGTACAAGTGTTATTTAAAATTAAATTAAAATTTGAAAAATAATATGTGTAGAATATTATTCATAAGTTGGTTCGATTTCATAACTAACATTGAAGTTTGACAACGAGCGCAGCAGTCTTCTATTACGAGTGTTTTGAGAATGCGGCGATGGATCTGGCTTGGACACGTGCTCCGGATGACTATGGAGAGCCTGAACCAAAGCTGCCCCTTCTTCACACCTGTTGGTTCCCACTGTCAGCAATGGCCATCGATGATAATCTTTCGGCTTTATTCGGCAGAACTAAGGGACGCGGAATCGACGAAAAGGATCTCTTGGAGGTGAAAAAACGACTAGAAATCGTTTCAAAACAAACAATTCAGCCAGTAGTTTAGTCACAAATAGCTATCGACGTGCCTTAAAACATCTTAAGCATTTGAGCAATCACAATAAACAATAATAAACCTAATTAAGTTATCGCAGTAATAAGTCAACACGTGTGTAATTTCTAAGTCAACGCTTCTGTCGGTTTGTTTTTTGTTTTTCTCTGAAATAAATATCTACACAGTTCATTGTAATATAATGTAGCAAAATATCGGCGTTTGCTATAAAAAATAATACAATATATTGTATTTGCAAACTAGTAAGGAGCATCTAATACAAAAGAGAAAAAATTAAATTACAATTACTATGGCGACTGCCTTTCTTGACATTTGGCGTGCCATTCGCTGGCTTAATGCAATAAAAAGCATGATAAATAATAAAAGAATAATCAAATAAAGCCGTTTTGGAATATTTTCTATATTGACAACAGTGAAATTCAAATATTTTTTTTTTTTAATTATTTTTTTTATTTATAAATCATATATCACAAAGTATAATACATTGAATAACATTCCTAGGAGTTACAATAACTCAATTCGGGACAGAAATAATATTTACATTTTGAAAATAACACATATTAAAAACAACAAACCTTAAAATATATTTTTTTCACTTAAATTTTAATTTTTAAACAACTTTTATTTATGTTTTCTTTTTCCTTCTCTTTTTTATACTTTCATAATTAACCTTACATATAATTGCTTTTTAATATGAAAACTTCACTGGTCCATTAGAATTAAGTCTAATTGTGTAAAATATTAAACTTTGTATCTGTACTGTATGTTTCCTGAATAAAATAAAATAAAATAAAAAAATAAAAAAATTGAGAACAACAAAGAAACAAAGCAAGTTTAACACCTTTATAACTAAATATACAACAACAATATATACGCCTAAAACCTTTTCCTACACATGCAGAATAAATATATATGAAAAAACGCTTTTAAGAATTTAAAAAAAGGAGTGAATCCACTAAGGGAGATAAAGTCATTAACATCACATGCCATGCAGATGATGCTGCTATAGTGATGACGAGAACATATCTATCTCAGTTAAACATCTGGATGCCTAAGAAATGTTGTATAGTACAATGAACACATGATTATTGGAAACATAATTTGGATATCCAAAACGTGTGTCAGACCAAATCATGGTGTATACAACAGAGGCAAGGATAGATAGAGAGAAAATAAAAAAATACGAAAAACCAAGTAGGAAAACTAAATAGAAAAACTAAATAGAAAAACCAAATAACTGCTCAGAACGTAAGAGATGAAAGTACTAAATGCACTCGCAGGGAAACCCAAAAGAGGCAGAATCTAGAGTCAAGAAGTTAGACGGATTTGCGATACCTATTGCATAGTAAATAGATTATGGAGAATATGTGATTGTGCAGCAGGAATTTACGTCGCGAAACGTAAATATTTTGACATTTCAAATTAGGTGTTCACGGATGTTCCATTGTGATCGCAAAAACGATTAACAACCATGGTGAGAAATTGTTATCACGTCGTTTATTAGCACGTCGATAGTTATTTATGATTGAACTACAGAAATCAAATGTCAAACTAAAAATCGATTTTTTTTGCATTATGCTGACTACGTACATAAGCAGAAAAAATGAGACGTACTTAAAAATACCAGTAATTAAAAAATAAACTCGCCTCTCTTTTATTTCGGTAGGTACAGGATTAAATAAATCATAAATATCGTGCATATTTGAATAAACATCCGGGATGAAAGGGTTAAGCTTTTACAGCATAATTGAGATAATCCGAGCAAGCACTTTTAGTTATTTACTGACATTAAGTGACTTTAGGAATGCAACAAAGGAATATTTAACCCCTTTGTATTAAGCCCTTAAGCAGGTTTCCTAAATATCTCAAGACCCTGAGTTTAAAATTAACTAACAAAGCATTATGTGTTACACCTTACATAAGTTACATTACCACTCTTAAAGAAATATCAAATATATATTCGGAAGTTGAATTACATAACAAAATGTTTTCTTAAATTGTATGTAACCACTTTCCGAATTTTCTATCTAACAGTTTTGAGCCGTCAGGACACTCATACGCAAATCCCACCATACACTTTTATCAAAGTAGTATTTGCACAAAAATATAAAACCAGCGTGCTGATAGCTTTAGTAAAAATGAAAAGGGGAGAGGAGGAAGAGAAGAGCATGTTTATACTAGGTATAGGGTGACCATTAGGGATTTTCACGTAAGTATAATCAATGTTCTGGAAAGAGACAGGTATGTCTTGAAACCGGTAGATAAAGAAAACTAAAAGAGTTATAATTTTATAAATTAGAAGGATGCCATTGATTTTTAGAAATAAATCTATTAAAATATAAGATTGCGCCACGTTAGCAGATGAACGCTCAAA
This sequence comes from Micrasema longulum, assembly GCF_059751315.1. Classification (NCBI taxonomy): domain Eukaryota; kingdom Metazoa; phylum Arthropoda; class Insecta; order Trichoptera; family Brachycentridae; genus Micrasema; species Micrasema longulum. The sequence continues at coordinate 136,299 of NW_028279524.1, read as the reverse complement.
ATGCTGGTTCTGGAAATGCATTATCTTTTATTCGCTATGCCGCGGAACCCTTAATACAATGACTGCAATTATCTACCTTATTCTGGGTTCTGGCACCTTTATTGTCTGGAACATCTGTCGTGGCAGTCAGGATCAGATCAGTTGTTATTCTGGGGCTGGGACAATATCGGTACCTACGGTAGGCAAATGCAACATCTTAACAAGGGCCCCGTAGGTAGCAAAAAAAATTGAACGCCTCATTTTAGTAAATGTGCTATGAATATGGGTAATTACACATAGAGTTAATGTTGCGTAACCACGAACATTCATTTTCACGAGCACTAAAAAAATAAATTTGCCGAGATACTTTCCAAACGGCTATACAATTTCTGTTGCATCCATTTGAGGATACTGACTGCAAAGCGATATTTAAAATGCTGAAAACTCTAGCTTGGAACATAAGCTTTTGTGCAGAGGGTCGATTTTCAAATCCACTTAAATTTCCTCCCTGTTAGTGACAGGTGTGTACCATCGATTCTTACGAATGAATTGATAACTCGGTGGTTCATTAAATTTAATGGTCTTGCTTAAGAAAATACTTGAAAAGTTGTCCAGAAAGGAATTTTGATGTCTTTTTGACTTCAACATTTTTTTAAGCATGTCCAGATGTTTGCACACAGGCTGAATATTCTCCCTAAGGAGCCATTTAGATCTAAATTTGTGATTGCAACTCAGATAAAAAATATTTTTGAAAAGAGAATATAGAAGTCAAGGTTTTAATAGGAATGACCTATCATTGGCTGGTTTCAGTGACCACTTAACACACTGTGTAGCACTCAAAATTCTGCCTATGTATAAATATCCCTATTTTCTCAATTCTTTCGTCCGTTAAATTTTGTGAGGTAAAAGAGCTGATACCTTTAGCATGTGGGTAATATTCATCCGGCTAAACCAATTCACCTACTGAGCATCGCCTGAAAACAATTCTCCAATTTTTATATTAACTCACTTGTACATTTATCTATATTTGAATACAAGTGGGCTAATTGTTTGAAATTTTGACTTATTGACAATAAAATTGCCATAATAAGTTTTGAGAATGTGTTTTAAACAGGTGTTTTACTTTAAAGAAACTTGCAGTTGTTTTTTCGTAGATTGAGATTCGTTATTATGTGATTTAAAAAAAAAGTTTCATATTATCATTGTCGTAGAACAACGACGCATCTGATTTTTTAAAACTTTGCATGAGAGTGGTTAAACTTATTTTTTGATACTGTATGTCACAATTTGGTAAGTACAAAATTATTAGTATATTATTTAATATTAATTAAATCTGAAATATTAATCCATCGGGTTCTAATACCGTTGCTAGTGTCTCGGACTCACGGATCAAAGGTCCGTGGTTCGAATCCCATTCTACCCTAACTTGATTCCCATTTTCTAATTGTGATTTATTTACAACTCGTCGAAAATGGACAATATAATTAAATATTTGGGTAAATTATAAGAACGCAAATATTTATTTTGTAAAAAAAAAAAAAACGTATAAAACATCTTCAAGATCAAATAAAAGAATGTCGATGCAGCATTTTTCGCATATCCGTCGTTGTTCTACGATCAAATCAGTTAAATCTGCACCAATTATAAGTTGTTATGATATGACGTATCACTGTGTCATAAATTTGTTTTAAATAAACGCTTTATAAAGGCAAACCTCCAAGTTTGTTAGACCAATGTATCTCCTGTATCAAGTTGGAACACAACTTACATGTAAGAGACAAAGTGTAAACTATTCTAAAGAAAAAGAAAACGTATTTCTTGTTAACTCGCCCGTTTCTGTGATGTAATCGGCGTGGTATTGCAAATTGCACTTAATTAATTTTTACATTATAATCTTCAAAAAAAACTTAACATGCAAGAAAAAAATCAGACAATTTTACATAAAATATTTTGTTCAGCAGGATCTCCGAAACTGACAAAATACGAATATCTTAAGACAAATATACAAAACAATTTTTCGAGGGAAAGAGATGATATCTAATAAGATCACTGTTTAGTGATAACTTCTTGCTTAAAACACACATATAATTTTAACAATATGAAAAGAGAGAGTGATTATCAGGTCATCATTTCCTAATCTCAGGTAACCACATAGTGACTCAAGGTAGTTTTTTTCACATAGCATGTTAAAGGTTTATAAATTTATAAAAAACTTTTTTTAATCAATAATTCGTTGATTTTTTTTAGCCGTTTCTCTCTGTTAACACTTCTTACATAAAATATGAACAATAATAGTTGCACAAAATAAATAATAAAATATTTGGTAAAAGGCTTCAATATCATATTGTTGGTAAATAAAACCCTTCTAAATAATATAAAATGGAATGTACATACCACACAGCTGCAGAATAAAGAGAAGAGGCCACAAGGCTACTAGAACCTTCCCCGAAAGCCTCATTGTTTCATTATTCAGACACCAGAGTCCAGCGTTAAAGCCTCCAGCCAAAGCACGTATATCTTTCAAACCCTGAAAGCTCTCACAATTCACTAAACACTTTTAGACACTCATGCATCAACTGAAGAATTTATCATGTTTCTCGCATTTTGAATCTAGTTCACGACACACTTTGCAATTTAACAATCAAAACAGTTGATATGAATTAACTTTAGCATATTTTATGATTTAAGTTAAACTGATTTTAGAACTTTCTCGAAAAGGGGCAGTACTAGAAGTTTCCAGATCTGAAAAAATAAAAAAGGGTTTTTATCATAGTAAGAAAAGAAACACAAAAATTTTCTTCAAACTATAGCAATGATACGCATATTTTATTTCTTTTTTTTTTTATATATAAATCATATTACACTAATTTTTTTACAAAGTGCATTTGAATTACATTCCCAGGAGCTACGACAACTCAATTCGGGACTTAAATTAAATTAATATTTTTCATAACAAAAACCCATATATTACAAACAACAAAGAAACGAAACAAGTTTAACACCTGTATAACTAAATAACAAAACAATATTATATGTCGGAGTTATCATTAAATGTCCCTGGCTACCACACCCGTCACACGTTGAGCTTTCTATTTCATGTGCCAGCAGTTTGTGCGAACTATGCCCTGTCCCCTATCCCCACTTATACGTTTAGCTCGTGAGTATAATTTGAACTTTCCTCTTATTAATCCGTTTGATTGTAACAAATTAACATTTAAAATGCGCTTTTTTAAACATACATTTACACTCACACAAACACACTTACATGTTTTGTACGAGTATTTCATGTATTTCTGTGGATATATGTTATTGGTTTCATTCTCGGTATATTTTATTTGTTATATTTTTTAACATGTATTAATGTTGATATCCCCAAGAAATAAAATAAAATTTTAAAAAGCCAATATCCTCTTCCTGCACAGTCAAAATAAATATATAAAATCACTTTTTAGAATGGAGGAAGTGGTAAATCTAGAACTAAGAGAGATAAAGTCGTTAACATTACATGTCACGCCGACGATTCAGCCAGAGTGGCAGTGATAATTAGAACATATACATCTCAGTTAAGTAGAACATCTGAATGCCTAAGAAATGTTGTATGATACGATAAACACTTACAAATTAGAGACAAGCTTCGAATATACAAAACATAAGTCAGACCAATCATGGTGGATGCAATCGAGACGAGGATAGATACAGTAGGAACAAAAAAAAAAGAAAAACTAAAAAGAAAAATTAAATAACTACTCAAAACGTCCGAGTTGAAAATACTAAGGGCAATCACAGAAAAAACCCAAAAGGGCTGATGTAAATATTAATTTTAAATTTTTTCTTACTTCAAATTTTGTATAATACATTTTTGACTGTATTTATTAGTGATCGACCGAAGTTCGGTTACAGTCAATAAAATAAGTTTCAGCCGCGGTTTTGGTTCCAGTGAGAAATTGATCGAAACCAAAGTATTCCAAATATACTCTACTATTAATATATATATTTTTTTAAATAGGAAAATTAGAGAAATTAAGTTGTTGATCATTCAAATAATTAGATATTGTATTGCCATTGTCTAACATAAAAAATAAAAACATGACTGATTTTGTGATCGGTTGACTATAAGTAGTCTTTATATCTTACATATTAATATTTTTGTAATTCCTTTATAATTAATTGATACATCACACATTAAAGAATATTTATAAGGTATATCTATAACATAACGAGAAATCAAAATGCGTAAAACACAAACAAAAAATAGCCACCTTCAAGAAACGACTGAAACATTATTATATATCCCCAAAATCCTGAACTTCTTAGTTTTTACTGCTTTTTTTTCTCAAATGTATTTTTTTAATCCTTTTTTCTTTCCTTGGTTCCTCTTTCTCTTTCCTTCCAAACTCATTATCTGATCCCACATTTTCCTCATCATTTTATACGTGCAACAACTACTATAAAAAAATGATTTACATTAATATGTGCAAGCCTTATCTCTCAATTAAAAAACGCCATTATTTTTCATTAATTAGGTTTTTACAAATATTTTATTTTTACATTTGTATGTATCTTTTAAATATATTTATGTTTTTTTAGTACAAAATTCTGACCATTCTCTTCTTTTGGCCAGTCTGTTATTTGGTTGGCTGGAAGATATTGCTTTTAGCAATAAGTCGGCTAAAGTACTTATTCTTTGTACTTGAAGTTTTAAAAAATAATAAGTTTACTTAACAATTTTTTTCATTTTTTTCATTGTGCTATGAATTTAACTATTTTCTTAATAAACTCGTAAGTTTAAAAAAACGCCTGATTTTGGTGGTTTCGGGGTGATTTTTAGTTTACTTAAACTAATTTAGATTTTGGCCAAAACTAGAACAGCAGTTGAAATTCGGTTTTTGTTTTGATTTTGGCAGAAAATCTTGTTTCTGTTGGTCACTCATATTTATTTTTGTAAAAAATACAAAAACCTAGAAGGCATTTAAATAAATAGAGAAACAAATTATTTGAATAAGATTTTTTTACCATAATTACACCATCAATACAATTGTCATTCCCTTTTCCGGAACTAGTGGTACATAGGGCACTGATCATCTGCTAAACGAAGGTTAGATTATTAGTCTGGTGCAAAACCATGAACGGTAAAGTATTTCACGTTGACCCCGCCAGAAATAAAACCCGGAACCTCAAGCATAGTTAACCCCTCAGAAAATTTCATTCGATTTCCATTTTCTATAATAGATTATAACCTGAGAGTAGCTATCAAGTCGGCAACGTTCGTCAAGGGTTCTGATTTTATTCCACACCCAGAATTATATTCCTAATTTGCCCGTACACGAAATGAAACAGCTTAGACAAGATAAGACAATTTGTTTCATTATAATCAGGTAGTGATCAGGTTGGTCAAACACGGTGGTGTTAGCTTTTAATAGCATGTATTTATCAGCAAGTTAGTTTTATATTTGTATGCAAATACCACATGAAAGGTGTATAGTGGGATTTAGATGTTCGTCTCATTAGTATCCTAACAAAGATACTGGGACGTCTCCAAACCGGTAGATAAAAAAAAAATCGGTAAGTGGTTATTTACTTATTCATATTTACTACCCTATTTTTTTTATAATTTCTTTACTGCATTTTACAAAAGGTTAACATAATTTACAAATACAAAAAAACTATTATATTAACACCAAAAAAACCCACAAAGGCATGGCCGATGTGTAGGTAAACATTTTATTTTTTATTGAAATTAAGTCTACTGCGATAGATATCAATTAGTTAAAAAATAAGTGATAATATTAGAAAATAGTCACTAAAAATGAGAAAATTATAGTCAAGTATATTCTGTTCATTAAGAAAAGGAGGTATCTAAATCCACATTTTTTATCCATAATTTAAAAAAAATTAAATTAATCGAAATATGTCCAAATAATTAATATCCATCATACTGTCCATATGAAATGCATTGAACAGTTTTAAATCAATGAAAAATGAGTGTCTTTGCCCAAGTCTAGATTAACAATAAGGAATAAATAAATAAATACGTAATTGTATACTTGTACTCCATTTTTATTCATATAAGTTGGCACCCGGACTTGATTGAGAATAGAGAATTTCGTCTACTGCAACAATTTTTTTTGCCAAGGTTGATTTTGGTGTACCGTTTACCCTGTTTCTGGCACGCACCCGTTCACTATTTTTCTCAGCATTATTCATCCCTAGACAGACCTCTTAGAGGAAAAAATCCTCTTAAAATTTATTCATCGATTATTAATTAAATAAATGAATATAAAAAAAAGATATAAATGAATCGTCACACAGATATTAAAAAATAATTTACTCCGGAAAATTCATCTTCCAATTAAGGGACTTATTTAAGACAACTTTACTTAAATGTTAAGTAAGGGCTCATTCTGGATTCCATCGGTATCCTTACAACGTTCTCTTATTTGATAATATATACAGATGTGTTTTATTTAAACAAAACTGGAGAGAATCCTACAATCCTAGCCCTATAAGACTAGATATTGAATATTAGGGGATGGAAAACAAGAGAAGCTTTCAAATCCCCACATTTACTTTTCTCGGGGTAATATCGAATTAAATGTCTCATCGCGTATTTCTCAAAGCTCTTTTAAGCTCAGCTTTCAATTAAATTCCGAAGGTGCGCTTCCGGCACCTGCTTTGCATGTTTTGCAGGCATAGGCGGATATTTTATTTTTAATAATGCGAAGCCTCTTCAGATCACACTGCTGGCACTTTGGTGTCAATACCGATCTTTATTCAATTTTATTTAGGTCACAAAAATAAGAACGTGAACGAATCTTTTATTGGATAATGTTTTCGTGAATTCGCATGTTTTTTTTTTTTTTTCGATTAATAATTTTATTAATTTTTTGATGTTGTGAATTTCCCACTCAGATGTTGTTATTCAAAAATGTATTCAGCCGCACTTTTATCAATTTTATGTTTGAAGCACTAAATATGTGGTTACTCAATGTGATATAACAAATTAATCAACTTTGTTTTTAACCACTAATTTTTATTTTTTAAATTAATCATAATTTCAACAACGACAATTGATTAAAAGTACTTCATGCTGAAAATAAAATATTAAAATTAGACAACTTGGAAATCTTAGAAAATAAAAAAGCGATTCATAATAAGAAAAAATAATTGACAACCAAATTAACAATCTTTCTTTCCTTTTCTTTAATCCACTCCTGTCTTGTTTCCAAAATATGCATCTCAAATTACAACCCTTTTAGGAAAATAAAAGACTTAAAGATTTATTAGCTCCACGTGTAGTATCTAGTAAACATGGATGAATAAAAATATTAAATAATTCGTTAGTTATGTAAACCTTGATGAAGAAGCTTGTTTGCTTTGAAACCGGTCGGTGGAAAAAAAAAATAGTGGTTTAAAACAAAGTTGTGTTATTTGTTTTATAGAGATAATTTTCGTTTAACGTCAGGCGCATTTTTCGAAGAAACTTTAATGTTTTAGCTTGGTTGTTAATTTTTATGCATAAAAAGTAAATGATAGAACTAAAAAGATCATAAAAATGTTATATTTACAATTTTTTACTCTAAAATTTAACAAAAAACTGGGATAACATATTTTTAATAAAAATAACGCAAAAATGTTTTAAACAATTTTACTTCCCAATTGTTTTTAATAAAAAAGAATAACCCAATAAGCCTCTATAAAGAGGCTTGTCAGCAGGTGGGATAGAGGGGATATGAAAGGAGGTAAAGAAAAATAAACCACAATACCCAGACCAATTGAGGAAAAAATCATTCTTTGACTTTTACTTGCAATTGGCGGGAATCGAACCCGCGACGCCAGTTTCACAGTTGGCCGTCCTACAAACTGTATCATGGCGCCTGTCCGTAAAATATAAAAGATAAATAATTGAGTTCTTATTTTTTACTCAAAAATGTTAATTTTTCAGACCATTTTCTCAGTGTCGTAAATAACTTGTGCTGGAAAAATGGAAGTCGAGTTGTGGTAGAGTGGAATTTGAACCTCAGACCTTTGGCTCGTGAGTCCACAACACTACCATGAGACCACAACTTGGTTTATGAAATGATACGTTATTCTCAAAAATGATACATAAGTCCATAGTTGACACCTTTTTTTAAAATGTATAATTTAAATACTACTGGATTTACTACCAATATGAATCCTTAAATGACAAAAAAATATTTGCTGTTTATAATAAACAAATCTTGTCAGCGGCAAAAAAAGCGTTTTTAGCGGGGTCAACACGTTTTTGCGGTATTGTTCTCCTGTTAACCACAAATTTATCTTAATTCGCAACAAAACATTAATCAATAAGTATCGCAAAGCAGTGTAACATTTATTCATGATTTACTAAAATATTAAAATTTTGGGGCCATTTTTAACGTGTTGTGAATAAATCACTAACAGAAAATGGAAACCAATTTAGGGTAGAGCGGAATTCGAACCTCAGGCCACTGATCTGTGAGTCCGCAATCCTAGCCACTGGACCGCAACCCGATTTATATAGTTCTATTCAAGGATTTCGACATTCTGCCGACTAAATCCGCAAACAAGACAACTACAGGTCAAGCTGTCGATTTATTCACCGTACATATTGTATCCCTACATTTGCCTGGGAGATTGTATTTCTTTCACCCATGTTTTTCTAATGTCATACTTCGCTCCCAAACATAAGACTCGACGCTAGGACTCCTCTTTGAACTGGTAATTTTGCCTCTTGCGTCAAACATAATTTTCCAAGGTTGACTTAAGTCGGCATCGTGGTGTAGTAGTCAGTGTGTTTGCCTAATATACAAGAGGTCTCGGTTTCGATTCCCGACATAGTTAACATTTTTTTTTTTTAATAAGTGTTTTTTCACTAAAACATTTTATAGTTCCAGGACTAGCACCTAAAGCGTAAGACTGATCATCTTATCCTCTTGTAACAAAAAATATCACGATACGCTGCGATAGCGTAGGAAAGAAATAATGATAATGATAAAGTTTTCAAATTTAAGGTAGGTACTCTATAAATATTTATAATTTAAAGTTTTGATGGCAAAATATAAATATCCCATTTTACGAATTATTTAAGTAATAAGAATTTATTTTTTTTAATTTTTAAAAGATTGCCTTAATAAATAATTTATGAGGTAATTTTATAATCGTAATTGTAATTCATTATCATAAAAATCTTTTTTCCAAAAAATAAAAATGAGAGAATTATTAAACATTGTTATTATTGCACTGAATACGGGGTTGCGTAAGTCGTGTGTAAATTGTACACGTGCAACGATAATAAGCTAAAAAAATTCGATTCAAAAGTTTATTTGACTATCCGTTCTTTCAATTCGCCACATATGAAAAAAAAGTTTGTACTGGAAGAAATCATGCAAAAAACTGGATTGTTTGCATTATTTGCATGCGACAGATACGGCAAATGGGCCGGCACGGTCTCGGAGTGTAAAATTTTTTATGTAAATTAATAAATAACAATGTCAAAAATAACAGTCCAAAAAAACAACACTGAATATAAAAAACAAGAAAAAATATATTAAATTTCAAACATAATCTTTAACCCTATATCACTAACCATTTGTCAAATAGACTACTGGCACCTACTGGCTCCCCGTGGTTTTGCTGTTTCTATAAGTTTCCTCCGTTCACCTTCCTGTCCACATTACATTACTTTTGAAATTATTTACCCACACGCATTGATTGCGGACGCACGGTAATCAGATCGGGATATATCGCGTAATCGTCGTCTGACAAACGAACGGTTGGTAGTTCTGTATTTTTTTATCCTTATATATTTATAAGAAAACTTTATATTCCTATATAATTGAAGATGGCCAAGAAGGGAGTTGTCAACTTACAACTAGAACTACGGACTAAGCAAACAATTTGTAGCTTTTGCTCCGCCTAAAACTTCGCATGACGAAATACTTCTGCAAGGGTTGCAAAAGGCCCATTTATGACAAACACACAGTTTCTATGTGCAGTAACTATACCAGAGAGGTAAATCCCAAAAATATTTGAACTATTTGACTGCCTGAAAATTAAGATTACTGTCAGGTAAGTTGTTGTAAAAAAAAGTGAAAAAATGAATATTGATGTTCTGTTTTGTTGTCTGACAGACAAAAGGTTAGTTACACTGTTACACTGGTACTAATATAAGGTTAGTGAGCTAGGGTTAAAAAAAAAAAAAAAAAGTGTATAACATCGCAACAAAAATTTTGTTCACCCAGCAATCTCATACAGTGATGTCTTTCCTTTCAAAAAATCCAGTTATGAATGTTTAAATGAAACATAATAATTTTACAACTAATATATACGTAGTCGGCCTCGTAGTATAGTGGTCAGCCCGTTTGCGTACCATGCAAGAGGTCTCGGTTTCAAATCCCGATACGGTTGACAAGGATTATTTGAGGGTACTTTTTTCAAAACCGGCAAAATCCATTTTTCTTTATTTTTAGCAAATCACAAAAAACTGATACAACACTTAACTTTTTTTTTTAAACTTCGTTTTTTTATTATAATCAGTAAATATTTTAAACGTAAGTATTGATGACATAAGCATCATTATTATTTAATAATTTATATAAATAGCATAATTCAGATATAGTGCGTCTATTTTCAAGGGTAAAAAATCAATTTTGTTTTGCAGATTGGCTGTAAGTGCAAAGCGTTTTATTGTTTTTATAATCTAGGTATACGTACTTTAGGTGTTAATTTTTAAATTTAAAAGAAAACAGACTCAACCTTTGTTCACACGTAATACGCCTCTGTAAAAAAATATCTAATCAAAATATTCATTGATTTTCAGTCAAAAAGTTGAAAAGGTAGATTTCAAAGTAAATCTCCGTTGATTGGACATTTTGTCTCCAAGTATTCCGTAATCCCATTATCACCGAACCGAAAAGTCCCATAGTAAGAATTACTCCATCTTCTTCAGTACTCAATAATTAATTGTCTTGCGGAAAAAGAGGCTGTGTTGAGCTTTTCCGATTGGTTTTCTTCCATTATTCACTCGGTCACCGCTATCTATTTTTAATTAAAGACAAATCTCATTCCTGACATGGACAGTCAGCTTCACAATCGCGTTAATTAACAAGGCTTTTTTACAAAACATTAAAAGGCCGCCTTTTCAAATGGAAGGTTTAGCTTTGGGCTTAAAAAAGGTTTAATTGAAGTTTTTGAAAAGGGATAAATCCAGTTTAAAACAGACACAAACAACCTTAAATAATCCGCGTGGTTGCGTTTTTTCTTTTTTTGTGTTTCAGTCATTCTTGCTATTCATGTTCTTAATTACGTTTTTATTTCCAAAAATAAACTTCACGCTTTTTTGTATACACCGAAAAAAATAGTCAGACAGCTTTTGTTCTACTTGATTAACGATTGTTATTTTTTTACGATGCACGTTTTCGTTTTCATACCTTTTGTCTGAGCGTATGAAGAATACAGCTCTGTGTGTTAAACAGAAAGAGATTTGATGACTACTCTCAGATTAAAATCCTGAAAACGGAAATTTAGTCTAGAAAAAAAAGGTCCACCTCTTCTACCCGTATGCAAAGACAAACCTTAAGGTAAGGAAAGCACATTCTATTGTCTTCACTTTCAGGTTATTATCTGCATTTGAAATTAGACAGTGCATAATCATCAATGTTTTGAGCTTGTCCAAACATTTATAGATAAGGACTAGATTTAACCACTTTGAAAGATCTTCATATTAAAAAATAGAAGAGAAGTGAAGAATATTTTAGAGGAGGAAATAAAGAAGTCTAAGCATATCAATTGAGGGGAGATCCTTAAGCCCACCATCCACCCGGAGCTCTTAAAGAGTTCTAGGGGACTATTTGTCAGCTGCGCATAGAGGAAAGATATTATAAATATTAATAAGGAATACAAACTCTATGCAGATTAAGGAGGGGGGAGGAGGATGTATGGACAGAGGCCAACGCGTCGTCCCCACCCCTCAGGATCCTCTCAATGCCTCTGTTTTTTTTATTAAAAAAATATGTACTTTCACAATCAATTTACATAAATAAACATATTCAAATATACAAAAACCATTCCTTAAAACTATTGTAACGCAAGCATAACTAACACAACAAACATATGTAAAAACACGGATATTAACAATGAGAGAACGGCTAAGCATATACAGATGAAAAAACCTTAAGGAATGTTTATGTTCGAATATAGTAAGAATGCTGAGTGTTACATATTGTGTAAAGAGGCCACTAAAACTATCCAATGACAGGTCATAAGCTCCGTAGAGGCCTGAATTTCTATATTTTCTTCGGTTTTATGTTCTTCATCTCTGTTGTAAAATGATACAAATTATCATACTAAGTTACAAACCACTAATTTTCCATTAGATTTCCAGATATATTTTTGGTGTAATCACAAACATTTTTTAAAATTTATTGTAAAAAAGGAACCAAAAAAATTTAGTCATTTACATGGTTTTTGATCTATCATTTACGGGTTAAAGTAGGCATTAAGTGGTTTTACAATATAACAAATGTTTTTTTTTTCAGGAGTTGCCTAGTAATTAAAGATAAATTTTACCAAATTATTTCACAAATAGTGAATATTACATATTGTATAAAGTGACAACCATAACCAACCAATGATAGGTCATAAGCCATGTAAATGCCTTGGTTTTCGTATTCTCTACTATTAAATGTTCTCCATTTCTATTGTAATATCTTAATTTTAAAATCCCTCGAGGGGGTAAAATACACTTTCTCTACAAATCTTTACACGCTGGACTACTAACAACAGTTACTCGTATTGATCATCGCTTTTGTCATCTATCTAACCATAAAAAATGGCCTGCGTGGTAAAGTGGTCAAGACGCTTGACTCACACACGGAAGGTTCCGGGTTTGATTCCCGGTGAAAACTCAAGCAATTAGTGTGATTTTTCTCAAGCCTGAGTGTTCTGTACTATAATTCACCACTGTAATTAGCCCTCTTGGCCTATTATGATGCAAAAAAAATGATATGATAAAATAATGCTGTATTTGCTAAGTTTTTTACTGTTTTCTTTTCGTACCGATGTATGTGTAAAATATTGTTCCTTTGTTCGATGTATTAAATTTTAAATTTTATAAATAAAAAAAAAACCCAGATCCTAGAATTTCATCCGTCTATGCGCTTTATAGCTGCAAGACGTTTGGTAATATTCGATTTTTTACTATGTAAATTAACCAACTAAATTTGTTTTTACGTAAACATTAACAACAAATAGTATCAAGATTTTTAACGGTCTATGCGCTCTGTAGCTGCAAGGTATATTGTAATCTAGAATCTATATATTATATATTTTATATATTAATGACTTATCACTGTACAATTTTAGAGGAAAAAATATAATGTCTGCCAACTACATTGGCCTATTTTTTTAAAAAGGTCTTAAAAACCTTTTTCGATCAAATCTTAATGGTGGCAAGATTTTTAACTATTCGTCCGCTCTGTAGCTGCGAGACGTGTTGAAATCTATCTCCTAAATATTTTACATAATTGGAAACAGGAAACTAAATACCAACCGCCTATGGGCTCTGTCGCTGCAAGACGTGTTGGGATATTTATTTTACCGTACCTTTAATACGCCAGAAAAAAAAATATTAACTGTGATTATTAGGCGAGAATTTTCAAACCTCAGATAACCACCAAGTGACAAAATCAAAAAGCATCAAAATTCTTTAAAAAAACTGCAACGCATAAATTTCAAACGGATAATGTATAAAAGTCTCGTAAAATATCAGCGGTAGTTTCCTTTAGTTTTGAGACGGCGAATATTTACATTTTGTACAAACTTCGGCCTTTAAAACGCGAAGTGAATTTAAAAAAGCTCGTTAAAATTCCCTTCCTCGGTCGGTTCGTTGCAGAAGTCCAACAGTTCGCTTTAGAATTGTAAATGAATGTAACGAGTTGATTGGAGTGCTGCAATGGAACGGTTTAACTCAATATTCTTGTAATTGAGTTAGTACCTCGAAACTGTCAAATGCACTCCTCGCCATTATTGACACTATATTATCAGATAGTACTAGATAAGAAAGGAAAATTAAATGCGAGTGTCGATACAACATTCTGAATCCAGGTGGGTGAAGAATACTTTTATGTGCGTGAAACAGAACCAAAACCAAAACCCTGGACAAGTGTTGTTCGAAATGGGAAATTCAATAGAAATAAGCCTGCCTCGTAGTGTATAGGTCATCGCATTTGCTCACTATGCTTAAATATACCTACACGAGTACTTAGCATTGGCCCAAGTCCATAATCAGATGGGGTGGTGCTTTTAAAAAATATATTTTACCGGTAGAAAAAATATAAAAATTGATTATAAAAGTTTTTTTTAAAAACCGTCTACTTTTCCCAGTGGTCAATTATTTTTAAAAATTAGGGTTTTAGACGTAAAATTACTACTACTACATCCATCGCACCATTTCCATCTTGTCATACATGTCGTACAGTTCTACCTGCTCTTGACATGACCAGACTTAAGATTTTGGTTAGTCTGATCATGCCACGTCTTTCTTGGTCGTCTACGTCCTACGTTACCGTTAATTTTCGCCATAAATATACTTTTTTTACCATTTCTTTATCGTCCATTTGTTCTACGTGACCAAACCATCTCAGAGACCCTTTCTTTATATTATCAATTATAATTGATTCAAATTTATACTCTCGCCTGATTTCATCATTCGTAACCCTGTCATTGATTTCCCCCACATGTGTCTAAGAGATTGCATTTAAACCGCGTTCTCTCGGTTTTCCTTTTTTTAAAATTTTTTTACTTTTTTTTTGCTCCACAACAGGCCAGGAGGCCTAATAACAGTGGTGAATTACATCACAGAGCACCTAGGCTTGCGAAAAATCACATTTTAATTTTTGTGTTCTCACCGGGAATCTTGACCACTACACCACGGAGGCCGCCTTTCATCCTTCCTCTGCTAGTTCCATGTTTCACTTCCATACATAAGTGTTGGGACTAAAACTCCGTTGTGCACAGCCAGTTCAAACTTCGATTCAAATATTTTTTTAGCAATTAATGTGCTTAGTGCTCCGTTCATTTTGTTGCCCGCATTCACTCTCCTTTCAGCATCTTTTCTACTCTTCCATCTCTTGAAAACATGCTTCCCAGATACATAAATTCTTCTACTTGTTCAAGACATTCGTTGTTTACATTTATTATGCAGTCAGTAACCTCGTAAAGTAAAATCGATATAAAAAAAAAAGTTTGCTTCAAATTCATAAAGACAAAATAAATAGTAGTGTTTTTACGTCACAAAACGTAAGTACGCGACTTAGAACAAGTGGTAACATCTTAATTCCAAAATTAAAAGCAATTACAGCACCCTATCATATAACTTACAGAGGAATATTTTTGTTTAATTAAATGAACACAGAAAATATAAAGTGCAGTCAGGAATACAACCTATTTTGGAAAGAAGGGAAAAGTGATATTTATAATTATTTTTTTTTTAGCACTTATTAAAAACACTTTTTTGTAATTCATATGTGATCCTTAAAGTATGATTTTTTTTTTTAAATCGAATTATTGTATTACGAACATAACAATTGTTTTTTCAACAATGCTTGAGGATGTCCAAATGCTTGCAGACTGGCTGGATTTCCTATCTGGAATTACCTACCTGGTAAAAGAAGAAGTTTAAAAATTGGAAAATTGTTTTCTGGCGTTGCCTAGTTGGTGATTTGGTTCAGCTGGATGAATCTCACCCACATAATAAAGGTTTCAGCTCCTTTGCTTTACAAAAACCAACTGATGGAAGAGTTGAGGAAATGTGAAATTGAGGAAAAATAAATAAAAAAACTATATAAAGTACCTAAATTTCTTACAGGGTATGGACAGCGTCACCTGTTCATAAGACCGAGATTCTTCAACGGCTTGCAGCAGAAACAAAACGATATGTCTATCGGAGCAATCAATGAAAATCTTTATTCATAATAATAAAGAGAAATGATGTTTCGGAAAAATCTGAAAACCCACTAAACTTGTTCTCTAAATCATTTGAATAGATCCGTAGCATGTGATAACAAAGTAAATTGTTTTGATTAAATAACAAATTTACAAAGTTTAAATTAAACGTATTTATTTATAGAATCACTTTGTAATGCCTTTGATGTATTATATTACGAAATGACGTTAAATTAGTTAACCATAAAAATAATGAATAATATGACAAAAATTATTTGCTCGACGTGTACGTTTCACTTATTGACAATTCAATATAGTCGTGAGCTGGGACAGGACAATATTATCGTATCTATTATATTGTTTGTAAAATAAATGTTTGTAAAGTACCTATTTTATAGCATTTTTATTAATCCCGTCAGAGAATGATGCAGATTTAAAAAAATATATTTATTGTTTTTTTACATCAATTATCATTAAATTATTCATACAACAGGTTGATTGAGTAGTAAAAGTATGCATGCATATTTTTTTGTTTTTGCTGGTTAGTCATCTAAACTGCTTAGCTAGGGATAGCTTCCCCGTTTTAAGTAAATAATGTATTTTTTAAGATAATTCTAATCATGAATTTTGTTTACTTAAAGAAAATATTTTTGTCCATTTTGAAAGTTTTTCTAACTTAAAGTTAAAACATAATACTTATAAAATTATTATTTGCCTACATGAATTTGGACTTATACAAACTATTGTTAATATCTGTTGAATTATGTTAAAATGTGTATAATGCATCAAAAATTAGTCGTCTGTACATTTTGCCGATTCACCATTGATATATTATTTTGCATATGATTACATATACATACATCTGAAATCTGACATTTATCTAACAGATTATTAATAATGTAAGAAAAAGAAAATCTTTTATATAAACGCAATTAAATATTCATCAAGGTATATTTATTTTAATTTCCAAATAGTAGGAATATAAATTTGAAGCCTGAATTCATTCGCCCGTAATATGGTCAATAATGATATGGGTTCTATGTAAATATGATACTAAAAGAAGTCAAATAACGGTCCCTAAATCACCAAATATCAATACAAAATTTCTGGTAACTCATTCAAATCCGCAAAATGGACATTTATTACCCAATTTCAGGACTATTCGCTTAAATATATGTCCTTTTTATATCCTTTTACCTTTCCGGCCGACAAATATCCTTCGGATAGGCTCACCTCTATTTTCTAAGCCTTCACTCTAAAAGCTATATGTCACCATTTGTAAAAATATCTCGCAGTCCTTTAGTCGAGCGTTTTACCATTTAGAGGTATCCTGGCCACTGATCCTTGTTCCGAACCGTGCGTGTTGGAAGGAGATACCGGAATAGGAATGGAAGGATTTCGTTGGTATTTTAAACGAAGGTCGGTAGGATAACGTATGTCAGGATTTAACGCGAGGCTACCCTATTTGTTTCGATATCAGGGTGGAACGTCGCGTAGGTATTCCGCCTTTTCAATATTTTTCAGGATGCTCCTTAAGCTAACCAATTTTTCAGGTCAAAAAAAGCATAAAAATAAAAATGAAAGCCTTCTTTTTTGATAATTAATTATATTTCTCCGATATCTCTGCCGTTTCTCTCAGTAACAATCAGATTCAGATCAGAAATATAAGTAATAATAATAAGCCATTGTTTTTTTACTCTGTTCACAGATGATGATGATAACACTTTAAGATGCCTGTAGATACATTGCTGACAAAACCCTTTGTGAAAGAATACGAAAAAAAGGAAATCCGAAAAATTTTCGAATTTCATAATATTTTTATGTGAGGACGGCAAAGAAAAACGTTTTGGAATTTCCTTATCAATTTTTTAAACAAAGTTTTAACAATCGACAAGGTGGATGATAGATCTCCACATCAAGGTTTAAGAAAAGATAATTATTCATAATCATTGTACAACAAGTCCACTTATATTTACTACGCATTGTCTTTTTTATGTTTTTTCATTGTGTATTTTTGTATTATTTAATTTAGTTCGTACTATTATATGGCATATGATTTATTGCTCCTTTTTCTTACTATAGTATTGAGTGAGTTTTTTGAAAACACATCTCAATTATGAATTCAATTATGTTTATATATACACATTCTTTTTCTGTTGATTTCAATGATACTCTTATTTTGTTTTTTTTTAATACTACTATATTTTACTATTTTTTGCTTGATTTTAATGATACCATTAATTTGAATATTTGATTATGTGTAATTCTTAATTTGTATAATTTATATTTTAAAAAATATTTTTGATTATCTTTATGCATTGTATTCTTTGGAACTGTATTATTTATTACTTAAATCTTTTTTTCTAGATTGTTGTTTTATTGCATCACATGTCATTATAATTTAATCTAATAATTTTACTTTTTATTTTTATTGTTATTTATTATGGCTTGACACGGGCATAGCCTAAAAAGGCCTTTATAAGATCATTAATATTTAAACTAATGTAATTTTGAATGAATAAATAAATTGTCACATACATACAATACTCACACACTCATTCACATATACACACACCCGCGCCCACCCTAACATGTACAATTATAACACTTATACACTTAAACAAAGACTCAGCATAAATATTATTGTGTTACAATGAAAGTTATTCCCATAATGTTATTGAGACACATAATATATATATATATATATATATATATATTTATATTTTTACTGACATATTGAAACCACTGCATAAGTTCCATAATAGACCATTATGAAAAATTTACAAAAGACATTTTATTTCAATATGTTTCGTTTTTGGGTGATACCGCGTGTGTTGGATTTGTTCCGACGTTTCAGCTACCATTGCAGGAGCCATCTTCAGAGTAAACTGAGTGTTTTGTAGAAAAAAGTGTGTGTTTAAGTACTAGTAATTTGTACCGTGTCGCAGTTGGCAGTAGGCACATTTCTATTTATTTTTGTTGTATGTAGTGCTGGGAACCAAGTTAAGTTTAATTTAAGCCCGACGTCTTTGTTGATTTTATTTGGGTATCTGTGTCAATTTCAATTGCCTCTTTTATTATTCGTGCACTGTAATTACTGGGTTTATACAAATTTTTTGGTTCAAATGCGAAAAAATGTCCGGTGTCTATAAAGTGTTCCGCTATTGCAGATTTGTCAGGATGCCCAAGTTTACACGCTCTTTTGTGTTCGTCAATCCTTTTATTTGCTGTGCGTCCTGTTTGCTCTATGTACACGTTATCACATCTTCGGCAACTTAGTTTATAAACAGTTTCCGTTTCCAGAGGATTCTTTTCTTTTGGGATCAATAAATGGTTCGTTATTTTTCCTACAGTCCCAAACTTTGCTCTAATATTATGTCTCTTCAGCACTTTGGCTAACCTGTCAGTAACATTTTGTTCATATTGTTCATTCCTTTGGTAATATCTCCTTCCTTGTTTTTCTTTGTAGCTTGCAATTTAATAATGTTGTCAATGTGCTTCTTCTTATATCCATTACGTTCCAATTCATCTGTAATTTTGTTGACCTTTTCTCACTTTTTGGAATCTTTGCATATTCGTGTCGTTCTTGTTAACAACACAGATTTATTAATCCTCGTTTTTTATTTTATTTGTTTTTAAAGTCAAATAAGTAAAATCAGTAAATGAAGATTAACACTCAAAAAATGCCGAAAATACTATTTACTAAAGGAAAAAAATAATAATTCTTCAGCTACATGGACGCGTAATTATCTTATTAATCTTATGAACATATTGGAATTCATAACTCAATTTTCTCAAAATTGTATTTTGAGCATACAAAAATGAGAGCAGCGTTATGTGTTTTATTTTTGTTAGAAAAATAAAATGAAATAAGCATGTGACCAGAATAACGGAATTAAAGGCCGTAAGAACAGTTCAGGGTGAGGGTCAAAGGGACAGTCAGGTCAAGGAAGCAGAACTCAAGGATGACCTCCAAAAAGATGGAAGGACAGCTGGCAGTCCACCTATCAAGATCTTGATGCAGAAGGTAACAGGCCAACAGGTCTAAAACAAGTGGAAGATGTTATCGTCGTTGTTTGGGAAGATTAATAAAAGTTTGGAATATATAAATCCCTTTCTTGTTCACAAACAGATGGATTAACATAAACTTAACAAATCGTTGGCATTGGCGTTTCTGTAATTTTAATTTATTTTGAAATGCTTATTGGGCTTTCATCTAGAAAAGTTCATTTTGCCGAATGAATGCAAAACAAAATTTAATCCGCAGCATAACATTAAAGGCGTTTTCAAATACTTCGGTGGCAAAAAAACTTTATGTCAAAACTCACTTTTCAAACAAATTTCCAAAGCGGTTTCGGCAAAAAGCTTCAACTCTGACTTGATCTAATTAATTACAATTTGTTTTTGTATTAACTGTTTTCAAATGCTTAAAGTTATAAAGTATTATAAAAAACTCCCCAATAAATAAATCAAGTTGATTCAATTCTTTAAAACTTAAAAAAAGGGAATTATGACATTTTTAACATTAAAAATAGATTTTCTAATAACAATTATTTTCTAATTAAAGCTTTATGCAAGTAACATGCCGGTGTATAATGTAGCTGATTAGTTTAAGAGCATTGAAAAATACATTTCGAATATGACTACAAGATTGGATAACTTATTTTCAGTATTTAAATTGAGTACATTAGGTTTTACAATTTAAACACTAAAAAAAAAACTAAAATTGTCCGTCAACAAAATAAACATTCAGTTTGTGTCCGGGCGGATAAAGGATACAGGTATGTTTATGAAATATGTCCAGAATCCTAGATGAGTGTTTTTGACTCGATGGCTGCTCTCGAGTAAAAATTCTGACGAAAAAATCAAGTGTAGAAATGACCGCCTTGTAATGTAGTAGTAAGTGTGTTCATCAATCTTACTTGAGATCTCGCAGGTTCGATTCCTGACTGGATCAACGTGAAATACATATTAATTTTAAAGATGATTTACGCCAATATATCTGTATTCCTGGACTGGTATCTAGCGCGTATTTTTTTGTATTACAACAGGTCACTCGGCCCAATAAAGTGATTAATTTCAGCACATAATATCCAAGCTTCAGAAAAATCACATTTAATTTTTGTTTTCTCATCGGGAATTGAACCCAGAATCTCCCGTGTACTACTAAAGTGTTTTAATTATGACACCACGGAAACAACGAATTGATTATCTTATTTTCATATGACATACGATCCATATAATATAATGCCTTATGCACCATCAGGTGCAGACAGGGGTATGACGATGATAATACTTTAACACAATATTATATTATAAAGCTGTGTTGTTAAATAACATCACAAAATAAACTTTTAAAGAGACTTCAATATTGGATTATATATCTAACGTTAAATGCTTAAAAGTTAAATATCCGTGAGCTTTAAAAACAAATACGTTTAAGATAAATAAACAAGATACAGAAAATAAAAATTTGCCTATTCAGATATATATTTGTTTAAGTAAACTGAATAAACATTATATAAATAGAAATAGGAAGCAGGATTCTCTCGAAGTAATCAGTAAATCGTATTGCGTGATAAACGTTGCTTGTTTTTATAGCGTAAATTGTTGGCAGTGTAATGAAATATTAAATTGAAACGAGTTCACCCCCTACTCCTCCGAAACAGCTATCACATATACCGTGACAACGAAGAATAGTTAAAAAGCTTCAGTAAATCACTTTCTAGCACACGCTTTTGTGTCCCTGATTTATAAGGACTTGGTCGACTCGCTTTTTTCTCCAAGAATCCTTTGTCTGCTCAAATACAAAAATATGAGGACCTTCGATATGAGAGTAAAAAACGGTTATGCCGAGCGTTTGCCTCTTGTGGAAAGGATATACTAAGGAAATAAAGCATTTGTGAGGATTTAACAACGTTATTATAGTTAAATGGCGTCCTTGTGCGATTTGATTGGATATTTAATGTGTTAAACTGTTCCTTTTGTGAGACGGAAGCCTTCAAGGACGATGAAAATGAGGTAATTAAAAGAAGTGGAGATGAAGAGATCCGTACATTATGTAAGATTGAGATAAGCATTATCGACGAAATCAAGAAGGGAGCTCTTCGCTGGTTTGGACATGTAAAGCGAAAGGACAGCGTAAGGCAAGAATATTTACAATGCGAATGTTGATGGATGCAGAAATAGAGGAAGACCGAGAAAGACAGCCTGACCAAATGCAACAAATATTTAAAAATTGACATTTTAAAAGTCGGAATAATCGGCGCGCGTGCATGAGAAAATGTATAAATGTATAGGAAACGAGATCTGTATGCAAAGATAGAGTGATGTGGCGTTCTATCCTATCTGCCTACCTTTACGGGGAAACAGTGTGAAGGTTTGTTGTTGTTTTTGTATTTTGTTATGTATCTCAATAGAGATAAAGTAATATCAATGCCTAAGTCTATTATAAAGAGCCTGTCAGATCTGTCATTTTTTGTAAATATTACTTTTGGTAAAGTGATAGTTTGTTTGTTTAATAGGTGTGAAAGTTTTCACCGTGACTGTTATCGATTTGTTTCTTTTTTGAGTGATGCCGTGTATGTTGGATTTTTTCTTTGAAATTAAACTCAACATAGTTTCCAGCACTACATACTACAAAAATAAATAGAAATGTGCCTTCTGCCGACTGCGACACGGTACAAATTACTAGTGCTTAAACATATAGTTTTTTAAAAAAACACTTCGTTTACCCTGGAGATGGCTTCTGCAATGGTAGCCGAAACGTTGGAACAAATCCCACACACATGGTATCACCCATAAAATAAACTATTTGTTTGTTTGTTTTTGAAAGAAGTGGAGACACCTGTTACATTTACGTGAAAAAAATTATAGGAAGCGAGTGATTTAAATTATTTTTTATTCAAAAACATAAAAAATACATGAACATTGATGGAACTATCGAAATGGTATTTAGGGTTTCGATTTTCCGAACTCAATTCAAAGTTATAAAAACACTAACCATTCGATTATATAATTCGTTTCCTCCAGCAAACGGCAATCAATTCGTCTGTCTCTATTTCCGCTGCCAAATGAGGTTATATCAGTAGAAGTCCGTACTATAGTTTGATGAGAAACGTACAACCAGGCCAAGGCGTTTGGTACATTACCATATATAATGGTTTGGAATAGTTTTAGACATGTTTTATAAATGAGTTTTGTTTGGTGTAAATAGGAGTGGCAAATTGGTGACACGTGAACCGAAATAATGGATGTCGGAGATTTATTTGTTTTCGTAATTTAATCTTTTGAAATAAATAAAAACCACAAAACTAAAAACACGGAATCCGTCGCCATATTAATACGTTGACATGCCCCATAGATAAAATATTTTAAAAATTAATAACACGAAAATCTACCCATAGTTACTGTTTAGTATAAAACAGCACTTATCGAAATAATTCCTGGCCGATTACCTTTCTTTTTCATCCTTTCCTTGACCCATTCTTATGATACCTACTTTTCAACAATAAAGAAGAAATATAAAATTAAAACATTTGGATTTGGAACACTATAAACAAAATTATGACATTACACATTTAAAATTATTTTAGTAAATCATTAAATATCAGAATTTATAGTAGAGTTTTATCATCCAGAGCCCAAAATATAAAAAAATTCTCATTGCATCAAAGGTAGGTCCATTTCTGTGCTCTTTTCCTTTACTCAAATATTTCAACCTTACTTACGTTTAAATATATAAATTTTTAAACTATACAACATAGAATTAAGAAAAGTCCAGAATCATATTTGAATAAAAACTTCCCCACCTTGCTTCACTTTCGCCGCGCGCATGCGTTAAGTCGCCGCGTAATGTTGCCAGATCGCAAAACATATGTAATCATAACAAATATGTTCGTTTTTTTTTAAGTACTATAAAATTTGATTTTACACGCAGAAACATTGATTGACATAACAGAAAATATAAGTAAAGGGTCATTTAATAAGAGTTATTAAATTAATGAGCTTTGAACTTTAAAAATCTAACAAATTTTATTTACATAAAGCAGATATTTTTATGTCATGTTAAATAATACGTGATGAGTGAATTGGCGTAAAAAATTTACTACCCTGGTAACACTAACAAAACGATCAGTTAATTTTTTTGACAATCTGACAGATGGAAAATAATTAAATTTTTAAGCAGTGCATTTGCTGCTTACACATAAAAAGTGATCTCATTCTGTTTCTTTTTGGTCTCAGCAGTGTTTCTACACATTAAAACGACACAGCACGGCATACTTGTATTCTAATCGGGAGTTGCGTACTCTGCGACGTATCCTAAGAAACCAATAGTCGAAACGTAAAACTACTCCTTTAAGAGTAGTTCTGTTGCCTTTTGCTCGATGCGCGTATGCGGTTTCTGAATTATTATTAATTCCATGCTATACAGACTGCTTTTTTTAAACATTTACTGAGTTCTTTTATTTATACCAAAACTGCATTCAACGACCATGCATATAAAAAAAAATGGAGGATACTCATTTTTAGCATTTAAAAAAGTTTGTACATACATTCATAATATATTAACAATGAACATTAGGTTTTAATGGATACCAGTCAGATTCTATCTTGAAATTCTTTGTAATCTTGACCCATTATTTTTTTTCATTGGATGTTGGCGAATAAAAAAATAACATTTGCTCACATCTGTTATATTTTTAAAACGTATTCCTATCAGTGCAGCCCTGTGTGTAAGAAGAGCTTCGCAATTACGCCGCTAAGTGTAGTTTGACGTTGCCAAAAAAATAATATTAATATTTAAGCATGAATTTTTGGTTTTGATTATAAACGTAACACCTGGCTGGCGATCGAAGAACGACTGGGCATGACATCATGACAGTGTCATCATTTTTAGGGGTCATGGCATGTCTATGTGTATTAATATGTCAACGAACCCGTTTTTACTAATCGTAAAAATATATTGTTCAATATTTTCAGTCTATCCAATTTTTTTTAAGATAATAATTGGATTCAATCCCATTGTGGGTTGTTTATATTGATATGTTACAACGGACACAAATATCATTTTATAGAAGAAAATCTAGAATTCAAGGCATTTACAGGGCTAACAACCTGTCATTGGCTGGATAATAATTGGATTCAATCCCATTGTGGGTTGTTTATATTGATATGTTACAACGGACACAAATATCATTTTATAGAAGAAAATCTAGAATTCAAGGCATTTACAGGGCTAACAACCTGTCATTGGCTGGATAATAATTGGATTCAATCCCATTGTGGGTTGTTTATATTGATATGTTACAACGGACACAAATATCATTTTATAGAAGAAAATCTAGAATTCAAGGCATTTACAGGGCTAACAACCTGTCATTGGCTGGATAATAATTGGATTCAATCCCATTGTGGGTTGTTTATATTGATATGTTACAACGGACACAAATATCATTTTATAGAAGAAAATCTAGAATTCAAGGCATTTACAGGGCTAACAACCTGTCATTGGCTGGATAATAATTGGATTCAATCCCATTGTGGGTTGTTTATATTGATATGTTGCAACGGACACAAATATCATTTTATAGAAGAAAATCTAGAATTCAAGGCATTTACAGGGCTAACAACCTGTCATTGGCTGGATAATAATTGGATTCAATCCCATTGTGGGTTGTTTATATTGATATGTTACAACGGACACAAATATCATTTTATAGAAGAAAATCTAGAATTCAAGGCATTTACAGGGCTAACAACCTGTCATTGGCTGGATAATAATTGGATTCAATCCCATTGTGGGTTGTTTATATTGATATGTTACAACGGACACAAATATCATTTTATAGAAGAAAATCTAGAATTCAAGGCATTTACAGGGCTAACAACCTGTCATTGGCTGGATAATAATTGGATTCAATCCCATTGTGGGTTGTTTATATTGATATGTTACAACGGACACAAATATCATTTTATAGAAGAAAATCTAGAATTCAAGGCATTTACAGGGCTAACAACCTGTCATTGGCTGGTTTAAGTTACCACTTTACACACAGCTTAACATTTATCATTCTAATGTTTGAACGTTTGTATTTCAATGAAAATCAACAGATTGATGAATTAAAAGAATATAAATCTTTAAACATTGGCAAAATAATAAATGTAACACAGTAAGTAGTGGCCACTTAAATCAGTCAATGGCAGGTCATAAGCTCTCTTAATACCTAGATCTATATATTTGTTTAATACAATGTTTTTCATCATCGAGTTCCCTGAGGCAAATATACAATTCATTCATTCGAGAAAAAGATATGTAAACTAATAGGTCACTAAGCTTGACGTACGTGTTATTTCAATAAGATGAAAAAAAATTGGTTATGAGGCGATCATTTCCTAACCTCGAGGAACCTAAGGTAAACCTAAGGTATTCTCAGATTACCCCACAGTGACTCGAAGGAAAATTTTTACACAGATTTTTTTAGGTTAAAGAAACGTTCTAATTTTAAACAACAATAAATAATGTATTTTTAAAAAGAGTACGCATTTAATGTAATAAAATATTACAAGATCTTCACTAGTCCATTTCTACGTATCTATATTCTATCTCAATTTTATGAAAACACAATATTTTTTAAAAAAAAGTATATTTAAATTTTAAATCGTTTGCAAACAAAGGCTTCTAAAAATATGAAATTCGTTCAGATTTAAGTAGGTTTCTAAATAAATGTTTTCGGGGATTATTATGTTAATAAGTTATTTTTATAAACGTAATCTTTTTAGGTTTTTTTAGCAAACAAATGTTTTTCTGAAATAATTTACATTTTGAGTGTTAGTAAATAAATTTATTTGATGACAACAGAAACAGTGAGTAATGAGGGTTTATTTCGTCTATATTCAGCTGTATAAAACAAATTTATTATTCAAACACCATATACCGCATTGATTTAAATGCGTAATGTATTTATAGTAATGTAAAACTGAAAATACATGACATTTGTGTGTTTGTCTGTTTATCAGTCACAGGATCTCCCAAAACGGCAAGTCGTAGCTACGTGAAATTTAGACAAGTCATTCTAGATGCAATTTATAGATCATTTGTGATTTTTTTAAATCATTTTTTTTGGCTTCCTCGCAAAAGAGTCAAACTTTTAACGGTAAGTTAAAGTGACTAATATGTGATATATTTAATTCTTATGGGTTATGGTTTACTTAAAGGTTTTAAATGTATTCGTGGTAATACAAAAAAAACAAACAAACAAACAAACAAACCATCACGCCGCTTCCCCGTAAGGGTAGGCAGAGAGGATAGAACGCCACAACATTCTATATTTGCAAACAGATCTCGCTTCCTCTACATTCATACATCTTCTCATGCATGCGCGCCGATTATTCCAACTTTTGACATGTCCATCTTTAAGTATTTGTTAGATTTGGTCATGCCATGTTTTTTTTGGTCTTCCTCTATTTCTGCATCCATCAACATTCGCGTTGTAAATATTCTTAGCCGATCTTTCGCTGTCCATTCGTTATACATGTCCAAACCAGCGCAGAGCTCCTTTCTTGATCATGTCGATAATGCTTCTCTCAGCCTTACATAATATACGGATCTAAACATTTGTGCATCTATCGTACATAGTTTTGAGTTTGTCCAAATTTTTGTAGACAAGGACTGGATTCAACTCCCTGGGGAGCTGTTTATATTAACATATTACAACAGAGATGAAGAACATTCAAGAAAAGGTAATATAGAAGTCTAGGCATCTACAGGGCTTAGGGCATAGATGTTCCAATATAGGCAGAATGGTGAATGTTACACAGTGTGTAAAGTGGCCACTTAAACCAGACATTGACAGGTCATAAGCCCTGTAGATGCCTAGACTTCTATATTACCTTTTCTTAAATGTTCTTCATCTCTGTTGTAATATGTTAGTACATAGTTTTACCACACATTCGCCTGAGAGATCGTATTTCGACAGCATTCAGCCTATTTTCACCCCTGTTTTTCCAAGTCCATACTTCGCTCCCATAGATCAGGGACGGGACCAGGACTCCGTTGTGAACTGCCAATTTTGCCTCTTGTGACAAACATTTATTTGCCAAGGTCGATTAACTGCATTTTGTAGCGCTAGTTACTTTACAGGAACACGTGAGTTATACCTTAATAAAAACTAACATGCATTTTTGGCGGATGATGCCGCGCTTCTTGCTAGCAGCAAAGAAGACCTGCAATTCTTGGTAACAAAAGTCTACGAGGTATGCAAGAAAAGCGATTTGCTTATGAATGTTGATAAATCGAAAGTGTTCGTTTTTGAAAGGGTTGAAAATATAATTAAATGTGAGATCAGTGTGAACGGAGAAATTCTGAATCAGGTAGAAGAATTTGTGTATCTGAGAAGTATGTTTACTATGGATGAAAAGACCGAGAAAGATATTGAAAGGAGAGTGAGTGCCGGGAAAAGAGTGGACAGTTCACTGAAATCTACTTTGGCAAACAAATGTTTATCGCAGGAGGCTAAACTAGCAGTTCACAACGGAGTTCTAGTGCCAACTCTAATGTATAGAATTGGAAAAAGTTTAGAATTAGAAAAATGATGATGAAAGAATGTTGAATGCTGTCGAAATGCGATCCCTCGGGTGAATGTGTGGTAAAACGATGTATGATAGATGCACAAATGTCGAGATCCGTGAAGTGTGCAAGGCTAAGATATGCATTATTGACAGAATCAAGAATGGGGTGCTGCGTTGGTTTGGACATGTAGAGCGAATGGACAGCGAAAAAACGGCTAAAAGGATCTGCGATGCGAACGTTGATGGATGCAGAAAACGAGGAAGACCGAGAAAGACATGACACGATCAAATCCATCAAACACTTGAAGATGGGCATGTCAAAAGTAGGAATAATCGGCGTGCGTGCATGAGAAGATGTGTGAATGTAGAAGAAGCGAGGTCTGTATGCCAAGATATAGTGTTATGGCGTTCTATCCTCTCTGCCTACACCTATAGAGAAACAGCGTAATAGTTTATTTGCTTGTTTGTTTTGTTTTGTATT
This sequence comes from Micrasema longulum, assembly GCF_059751315.1. Taxonomy (NCBI): domain Eukaryota; kingdom Metazoa; phylum Arthropoda; class Insecta; order Trichoptera; family Brachycentridae; genus Micrasema; species Micrasema longulum. The sequence continues at coordinate 107,327 of NW_028279524.1, read as the reverse complement.
TTTTTAAATATATTGATATTTTCGTAAAGCATCACGACCTCAAAGCATGTGTTTTAGCTCGCAAGTCGGCCCAAAAGTATCCAATATCTCCGTATCCTTCAAATTTTTAAAGTACAATTTTATTTTTTGCAAGTATTACTTAATAAATGTCTTGCTTTAGGTATACTAAGACCTTTTTTACTATTTTTTTAAAGAATGACATGGGAATATGGTTAAAAGTTGAGAGTTTTCTTTTTGGAAACTTTTTTCGCTAATTCATCCGCCTGCTCAATTTAGACGCTACCATTGTGTGCTGTAATACACGCCATTGCTATTTCGTTTTTTACTTGTTCGGTATTTTTCGGTTTCATAGATAATTGGATCTCTAGAATTTGGATCATTCAACCCTTGAAAGCTGGGCATGCTAACTGCTGTCACTAAGCAGCCTCACTTGTTTATTTTTGTCATTTTTTAGTATCCACTTCATGGCTTCTCTTATAGCAACTACTTCACATTGGAAGACGGTAGACTCATTTGCCAACCTTATTTGTCTTTAAGCATTTTCTACTTTATTTTTAAAAATGACGAATGCCACCTTAACTTACTTTTCCATTTTACTGCCATTAGTAAAGATATTTATTTTACTCAAATTGCTCGAATCGTCTGCATTAATAACCATATTTATTTTAATAGAAGTGTCTGAGAGTCGTAAATCTTTATAATCTATGTAACTTTGAATGACTCTATCCTCGAGAATGTCATCCACATATCCGTATCGTTTATCGTTAACCTAACATTTTATGTAGCAAGTTAAATATTAATAGTATTTTTTTAGTATTTACAGAATATTTTTTGCTGTCAAACATTAAAATAAGTGTTAGTTAATACGGTTTTCTATAAAAATTAGTACGTAGATTTTTTTCTTGACAGTATTTCATAGTCCTGTATAACTTTAAAAATGTTTTTAAAAAACCTGTTAATCTCCTTTTGAAACAGATTTTAAGAAAAATAAATAAAATTATTTTCTGATAATGAGACAGAAAAGTCTCGAAACAGATAGATTTAAAAAATTAGATAAGTGGTTAATTACAAATATTATTTTAAATAACGTTTATTCAAGGCGCTTCTCATTTTTGCAATTATCTCGTTCATATATTCTGAAATTGGTACTCTGGATCCCGCATTTTATTTTTTTTGTTTCTTTTGTCCAATGATAAAACTGTTTTCTATAAAAATTCCATCATTCCACTGTCGTCTGGTTCTAGCATCTGAATAACGTCCGCGGAGGGTTGGTCGAAAACGCTGCTTTTTACAAGTAAGCGCTTTTTGGGAAAAAACGTTTTGTCCCAAATACAGAAAAGTTCCCCAAAGAATAACAATTTACCTCCGTCAGAGCGTGGTGAAGGAATGTAACTCCACAATAGGAGAACATACACCAGCTCAGCAATTCCATTAAAGTCTAGTATTAAAAAAATATTATCCATCCAAGTAATTTCATTCGCTGAAGTGTGCTTTCTCTTAAGCGTGAAACTTCTATCGAAAGTATCTTGCTCGATTTTTATACGAAAAAAATAAATATATTCGTGACATCGATGACATTTAATAAACATTTAATATTTTTATATTCCTATTTGCTTGAAAATATTTTTAATTTGTCCAAATTTTTGTGAACAAGGACTGGATTCAACTGTTGGGGAGCTGTTAATATGAACATATTACAAAAGAGATAAAGAACATTTTAGAGAAGATAATATAGAAGTCTAGGCATCTACAGGGCGTATGACCTGTCATTGGCTGGTTTAAGTTTAAACTTTACACTCTGTGTAACATTCACCACTCTGCCTATTTTTGAACATCTATATTCCTTCAATTCTGTCGCCTTTTGATGTTTGAAAGTTAAAGAGCGGTCACCTTTATTTATACGGGTGAGATTCATGTAATCAAATTATTTCACCTACATACTAGACAACGTCTAAGAATTTTATTTTTTCTCCTTCTATACTTCTTCATGGACCAGGTGGATTTATCAAGAATACATTTTAGTATATTGTATAAGTATATATTAGTATATTGTATCAGTATATTTTGATAAATTCACCCGGTCCATGAAGAGGTATAGAAATTGAAAAAAAAAAATAATAATTCAGGTGTTGCCTAGTATGTAGGTGAAATAATTCAATTAGACGAATCGAACCCGCAAAAATAAAAGTTTTAGCTCTTTGACTTCACAAACATCAACAAATAAAAGAATTGAAGGAATAAAGATGCGAAATCTGGGAAGAATGGTGATTGTTACACAGTGTGTAAAGTGGCCACTTAACCAGCCAATGACTAACCATAAGCTCCTTAGATGCTTAGACTTCTATATTACCTCTTCTAAAATGTTAAGTATCTCTGTTGTAATATGTAAATATAAATGTGTGTGAGTCGTACACATTAAATGCATACGCAAAAATTTGCCGGTTGATGCCGCCCGTCAATTAATAAATGCGTTTGTTGTGTCTAGAGTCGATTATTGTAATGGTATCTATGCAGGTCTACCAATGAACAAAATGACTCGCCTACAATTTGTATTGAATGCCGCAGCGAGACTTTTTTTTGAAATCTCTAAGTTCAGTCATATCACTCCACAATCATTTGAATAAATCCGTAGCACGTGACAACAAAATAAATTATTTTAATTAAATTTTAATTAATTGATGCCCCTGAAATTTTGCAAAAGATTCTTTTTAACGTTCCCACCCGTAGACTAAGAAATAATGAAATGCTTTTCCTCGGTCACTACAGGACCAATTATGGTGCACAGTCGCCTTTGCCCAGAATGATCAGGCGGGTGAACGATCATCAAGATCTTGATTATTATGGTGTAAGGATGTCTTTCTTTACAAATCAGCTAAAGAATCTGTATAGTTAGCCTATGCTTTTTACTTAATCTAAAAAATCTATCATCTGTCTTTGCTGCTTATTTCTGTTCCTTATATTTTTTTATTCCTTTGTAAAAATTTCTTTTAATTGTAATGTTTATAATGGACTTTGTCCGTAAATAAATAAATAAATAAATAAATAAATAAATTACAAATTTAAAAGCTTCAATTAAATTAACTTAACAATAGAATCACCATGTAAAGCGCCCTTGAGGTATTTTATTATAAAATGGCGCTATATAAGTTATCCATAATTAATTAATTACATCGGGAACTACACTGGCCACGTTTTCCACAGAGGGTCGAATACAAACTCTGTTGGCTTATGTATAAGTCAGTGCACAACTCTGTTCCGGAATATCTAAGGGAACTAGGCATTCCAGATGAACTAGCTGACAAGCGTCTCACGCTTAGATCAGCCAAGTCTACGGCGAGAGGAAAAGTTATTGTACCTCTACGCAAACAGCGCACTAAATTAGTGAACGCGCATTTGCGGTCGCAGGCCCTATAGCATGGAATGCTCTCCCAGCAGAGGTGCGAGGCTGTGAAAGTGAAGTAATGTTTGGGAAAAAACTTAAAACCCACTTGTTCTCTAAATCATTTGAATAAATCCGTAGCAAGTGACAACAAAATAAATTGTTTTAATTAAATTACAAATTTTAAAGCTTCAATTAAATTAATTAAACAATAGAATCACTATGTAAAGCGCCCTCAAGGTATTTTATTACGAAAATGGCGCTATATAAGTTATCCATAATAATAATAATAATAATAACATGATTTATGCAAAAGTCGTGTAAATGTAACGATAAACACAGTTCTGTCGTTTTTCGTGTTTTACGCCAATTGTTATTTGCTGACATAAGGAAAAAGTGCCGCAAGAAAAATGTTCTGTCAAATGGTCCCATACATCCAACCTGCACAAACTACATACATTATCCATCTGTATGCGGGCTAAGTTATTAAATAATATTGTTTTTAACGCTTGTGTGGTTGTGATGTCACACTAGTTGACATAAGACACAAGACTTAAAACATCTCTCTTATTTTTTTTAAATGATGAACTCATATTTTTTGTAATCTTCAAATGGACATTTTCACACCGGATTTAGAAAGTAAAATTGATAAAGCTTTGCCGGATGTTAATACAAAAAACATTTATCCTTGCTATGCGAAGAATGAATGTCCGCTAATTCAGCAACACATCTGTATAAGAGAGAGCACGAAGATAGAACTCATAACGAGGAAGACAGAGACGCTGTCCTGTGGCGGGTGTTGGATAAAACAGATTCAATCTTCAGTCAGTTGATGACAATGATAGGGGATGCACATGAGCGGAGAATTTATCATTTTTAATTTATTTTGCTGCAACAGGGCGAAATAATATATTTATTTTCATAAATTATGGAACAAGAATTATTTAACAGTATATTTACATGTTTTTTTTTTCAAATATCTGAACTTTAGAATATTCCATCTTTTACTAGTGGTAACACGATGTTACATCACCGCGCACCAAATTATTATTTACCACAATCTTTTCAATTCAATTCAATTCAATTTATTTATTTTATAAACTTTAATGTACATTACAAAAAAGTTCACTGCACACATAAAACAAAACAATTAAAACTAAAATTTAAATATACAAAAATGGTAAAATAAAAATACCCAGCAATTATAGAGAAAGAATGCTATCCTCCTTGAACCTTTTTTCACTAATATGAAAGATGTCAATATCCGAAGAGATACGGTTGAGTATAGACGTTGCTTTTAAGAGTTAACATTCATAATTTATATTAGTTTTTTTTTGATGCGGTAAAACCTTGTATCTGTAGTTTTGGATTGTAGTTTTGGAATGAGATGTAACATAAATGAAGGAAATATTATATTTTCCAGGACAAATTTTCAAAAATGAATTTGGAAAAATAAAAATAAATATTTTATTTTAAAACAAAAATATAAGACTCATATTTTATTTAGATAATAAATAACAATGAACTTCAACCAAGAGTCAACTAGTTTTTTTCAATTTTATTTAACAACAGAGGAGTATGGAGTGAGCAGAAATCTAATACGAGCTATTGCTTCTCTGTATAAAGACAGCACAGCATGTGTTAGGGTAAATGAATCATACACATGGAGGTTTTCATAAAATAATCAATCAGGGAAGTGTGATGTCACCATTGCTGTTCAACGTTAAAGAACTCCTGGCCTGTTGTGGTGCAAAAAAAAAAAAAGTTTAAGAATGGGAGCAAAAATGGGTGATTTAAATGTGAATTGTCTTTTGTTTGCTACTGATACCGTATTTCTTGCTAACAAAAAAGAGGAACCGCAATTCTTGGTAACAAAGGTCTACGTTGTATGCGAGGGAAACAATTTGCTAATAAATGTCAATACATCGAATGTGATTGTTTTTGAAAGAAATTATAGAATGACCAAATGTGAAATCACTGTGAATGGAGTTATACTAAAACAAGTAGAAGAATTTGTGTATCTGGGAAGTATGTTAACTAGGGACGGAATGACTGAAAAAAATATTGAAAGGAGGGTGAGTGCCGGCAACAGAGTGAACGGTGTACTTAAATTAACCTTAGAAAATACATGTTTGTCGCAAGAGGTAAAATTGGCAGTTTACAATGGAGTCCTGGTCCCGACCCTGATGTATGGGAGTGAAGTATGGACTTGGAAAAACAAGGATGAAAGTAGGCTGAATGCTACCGAAATGCGATCTCTCAGGCAAATGTGTGGTAAGACTACATACGATAGATGCACAAATGTTGCGATCCGTACATTATGTAAGGTTGAGATAAGCACTATCGACAAAATCAAGAAAGGAGCTCTGCGCTGGTTTGGACATGTCAAAACGAAAATACGGCTAAATATAAAAACGATACTTATGTTGATGGACGCAGAAATAGAGGAAGACCGAGAAAGACATGGCATGACTAAATCCAACAAATACTTAAAGGTGGGCATGTTAATAGTCGAAATGATCAGCGCGCGTGCATGAGAAGATGTATGAATGTAGAGGAAGTGAGATCTGTATGTAGAGATAGAGTGATGTGGCGATCTATCCTCTTTGCTTACCCTTACGGGGAAAATGCGTGATAGCTTGTTGTTGTTGATGTTATGGAGGTTCAGGAAAAATGAAGTATAGGCATTTTCAGGGCTTGTGACCTATCATTGACTGGTTTAAGTGGCCGTTTACACTTGACGTAACATTCAACATTTTGTCTATGTTTGGGCATCTATAATTTTTCCATCTTACACACGGTGTTACATTCATCATTCTGCTTTTGTTTGGATTCTTTGTATGCAAACATCCGGCTTATTTAAAAACTTGTTTTATTTATTTTTGTTTTATATTTATTATTTATTTATTTTTATTTTATTTTATTCAGAAAACATACAGTCATACATAATAAGTATTAAAAACAACAATTTTTAAAAATAAAAAGACGAATTAAGTTTTCATAAATTATGCAAAAGATATTAACAATAAATGTGACAAAAAAATAAATAAATGAGAATTTCAAGTGAGAAAAGAATAACATTTGCGTTTTCCATGGAGGTAATAAATTTAAATAAATAAAAATACCAAATGTACACTCCGAGCCATCCACGCACACACATGAACGCACATATAAAACATACACAGACATATACATTACATGCGGCACATATACATAGCACAAACCACTCAAGATGCACATTCAGCAACTATCCCAAATAATCAACCCCATGAAGAAATTTTCTGTACAAATGCAACGTGCAGTTAAAAATGTTCACATCAATACTGAGTCCATTATAATTTCTACAGGTACGTCTAATGAATGGATTCGAGGTATAATTGTTTTTACAAGTTGGTATATAAAAAAGGGAATTTAATCTGGTATAGCGAAGAGGACAACGGAAACTAATATTTTGTAAAAGATACGGAGAATCAACTATATTATTGAGAATTTTGAATAGAAAAATTAAATCACATGGGAAAAGAAATTTCAGGTTTCTGGGCCCCAAAATATTCAATAGGCTACCCAAAGATTGCAAAACCATGACCCGGATTCAATTGAATAAATTTGTAAAAAATTGGTTACTGGGTTGAAGTCGAGAAAAATTGGAAAATTTACTCAAAATACATTCCGATTAATAAATTAACATTGTATAACTGTATAGTAAATTAACAAGTAGGTGGTAATGTTATTGATATTTATTGCATAAATATGTCTGCCTTAAAACAGATTGAACCTAGTTAGGCAGATTAGACATGATCCAGAGAAATCTATTACCTAAGTGTGTATGTAGTAGATAAAGTTATTGTTATTTTCGTTAATAAATTATTATTATTATTATTAATATTTCTCCCACAATTTTTTATTATTTTAATTTTTTTGAAGCTTTATTAGTGTTATGTTTGTTTTAAGCATAGCACGAAATTTGAAATCAATATCTTGCACTTATATTAAAAAATATTAGTAAGATATGAAATGGGATTCCCATGTCAAGGATATTTATCGTAACACAAAAATACTTCCTTTCAAGGTAATGGCACTGTATGACATCACTAACACTATTTCAAACATCATAAACTTTTCTGCTCACACAAATTTAAAACTTACATCTAATCATGAAATTCACAACTATAATACACGACATGCAAAAAATCTTCACATTTCTAAATTTTGTTCCACGAAGTTCGGCAAAAGGTCTCTGGAATACATTGGTCGTATACAATTTAATAAACTGCCTGATGACCTTAAAAATGAAATGTCGAGTGGTAAATCTCAAAGACCAGAAATGAAGACCTATTTCTTGAATCTTTTTGAAAGTGATAGTTTTTAGCTCAGTTTCTGTGAATAGTCTATATATTGAGTTTTAGGTTTAAATGTTTTTCTTTTCTTTTTTTAATATTAAGTTCACAGAATGTTTAAATGTTTTTATTTTCTTTTTTAATATTAATTTCACAGAATTTTTTAATGTTTTTCTTTTCTTTTTTAATATTAAGTTCACAGATTGTTTGAATGTTTTATTTTCTTCTTTAATATTAAGTTCACAGATTGTTTAAATGTTTTCTTTCCTTTTTCAATATTAAGTTCATAGATTGTTAAAATTTGTTTAAATTTTTATTGTTTAAATGTATACTATGTATTGTTACAAGAAATGTACTTTTTTTTATGTACCGTCCCAAATGAGTTTTCTCGTACAACTCCTGGGAATATAATATCATGATATTCATGTCTTATATGTTTTATTAATAAATAAATAAATAAATAAATATAAAAACTGTTGCCTTAATGCATTCTGTCAGTATAGCCTCGATAAGTCGCTGCTAAATAGTTAAATCAGCCACTCAACAGAGCGGCTAGGCTGTTCATTCAATGCCGACATTTTTTTGGATGGCTGGGGCGTTTGTTGAATAAATATTGTTATTTTTCACTCAACGTTCAACGTGTTGGCTGATTGTAAGCTAGTCCTTTGGAAACGGCCGAACGAAAATTCTCCTGGTTAGGTTAGGATAAATTGGCTTAAGTAACAAAAACATGAATAGTTCTTTCACTTTACATATTGAGTTATGTTGGGTATCAATTATGAAAATAAATTAAGGATTGAGTTAAGTTGAAAAAAGTCATTTCACGAACTAAAATAAATCTAAAAATAAACGATTATTACTGTGGTATAAAAATTAAAGAAGCTAAGCAACGTTCATTCAACGAACGGCCTAGCCATTCAGGTGAATGCCGGCATTTAATTTTCAGCCTATTTACTCTGCTGAGTGGCTGATTTAACTATTTGGTGGCATAAAAAAATTGTCAATACACGATCAAACTCATCTAAACTTTTTTTAACATATTTTTATGTATTGTATTTTCATCGTTCAGATTTTAAAATTTCATATTTTTTTCATTATTTCGCGCGTGGCGTCACTAGTTATCTTTGGTGCGTTGTCCTGATTGGTGTGTTTTCTTACCAAAAACTGAAAATCTATCATAACACTCTATTATTAGTTGATTAAGACAAAAATGTGACGTCATTTAAAGAAATTTTGTCATACAATTAAATGCTTTAATTTGTTCAAGAAAATATTTTTTGAATCCAATTTCCTGCAGAACTAAACTCCCATATTATTGCAAAAAAACATATTTTGGTAAAACGCCTACAAAACTTATTATTTTTCTGTTTATTTTTCTTAAAAGGTAGAATACTGTACTCCTATTTGGTCACCTTACTATAATGTAAGTATTAATAGACTAGAAAGGGTCCAACAAAATTTTTTTAAGCAGGTCGACTACCGGTTAAACATTAACCTTTCTAATCATGCTGAAAGTATGCAGTACCATGGAATAAACTCTCTTAAAAATCGAAGAATAATGTTGGACCAGTTATTTTTATTCAAATTAATTAATAACAAAATTGATTCTCCCAACCTACTAGAAAGACTTCCATTCCGTGTGCCATCTAGACCGACAAGACAAAATCTTTTGTTTTACACTGAAAACGCGTCAACAAACTATTTTAAACAATCTACAATACCTAGAATATGCGACCAATATAACAATATATTTACCGAGGCTGATATTTTTTGTGACAATGTATGTAAATTTAGGTCAAAAATTATTAAAATTTTGAGAGAAGCAGACATTTAACATTATTATTATATAAATATTTTTTCATTTCGTTACTTTTACATTTATTGTATTGAACATAATTTAAACTATTGTATTAAGTGTAAACAATTTTTTTGGTGTGTGCATGAGTTTCTTACTCTAATATACAAAGAAATTGGCAATATATGTGTACATACTGTTTGTTTACCTAATAAATTTAAATAAATAAATTAAAAGCGTCATTTATCAGTACATTATTTGAAAAATCGATTGTGCGCTTACTATTTTAGAAATAATATTTTTTTTCCAACACATATTCGGAAAATTTCGCTAAAAAGTCTTACTGCGTCACTCTGTATGTAAGAATACATTCGTCTCCAGTGCTTTCACGTCCAAATCATCAAGGGCCATTTGTATGATAAATTTATATGGGTGTTCAACACAGCACAGCAAAAATGTATGAGAAATAGAATTTATTACCCAGATATAGATATGAAAAATAAATTTTCTTTTCTCTCTCAGAGACGAGAGAAGTACCCTGAGTTATTTGGAGAAAAATATAATAAATATACTCGTTTCAGTTCGAAATTCCATAAACTAAGATTCGATCCGTTTTTTTAAACATATTTTTATTTTCAAACGATAAAATTTTAAATCATGTTTCGTATTTTTTGGGATTTTTTTTCGTAGTCTTTATTAAATAAAATATACACATTAAAACAATGTTAATACGTTATAAAGAAAACAAAGTGTTAGAATACATTTTGTCTTGATAAACTATTAAATAATAGTTTGTCATCGGGTGCTCAGACATTAGTTTTAATTAATAATCAAATAAAAGAGTACAGACAATACTGTATACGTTTAAAATAATGAACATAAATTATTTTATTTTTGATACTTTGAAAAATATTATTAAAAATAAAAAACTCAACAAAACCAGATAAAAATGGTTTAAAGAAATATTTTTTTTTAAATAAAAAAATAGAGTAAAATAATTCAATTAAAATTAAAGAAAAGCCATTTACTTGAATAAATTTTAAATATTGGAAAAAAATATAAACACATATAGAAATAGTGTGTGCTAATTAATGTTATCAAAACAAGATCAAAAATAAAACAAATTAAATCAAAAATTTCAATTAAAATCTACAGAAGAAAAAAAAAAAATAAAAGCACATATTAAAATAAAGATCTAAAAAAATGTTAATAATATAAGAAAGAAATAAAAGAAAAGGTTAACCTAAGAAAAAAACAACAACGTATTCAATGAGAGATAAAAAATGTTTGACATACATAAAAAAAATAATATGGGAACGTTCTGTCTACTAACCACTTACGTAATAAGAACATAATTTTATTTTTATTATAACATGTTTTCATGTTAAGTGGCAACATATTAAATATTTTTGGAACAATATAATCCAACGTACGTTGACCATATTTAGCGTGTTATTTTTAAATTTTGGTACAACTTGGCCATCAACAAATTTTTGATTTCTTCAATATCACTTCAAAAACACTTTGAAGTGAAGTTGAAGTACTTTGGACGACGTCCCTGGGTCAAATGAACTGTGCTGTGGACGTACGAGCTGAGAAAGATAGCCGGTTTGCTTACCGTAAACGAACCAATCGGGAGAACTGTCAGAGAAAAACCTCTGACATCACACGTGCAGTTATTTAAGAAATTTAAAATTTAAACAATCATAACGCTGATAATACGATATATAAAAATAATACATCCAAAAGCCTAAATAAATAATCTTTAAACAAATAAAACGTTTTTAAAATTAACTTTCTAACTGAAGAAAATAATTAATATTCTACGTATATATCGTTTTGTTGGCAATATCTGCTTATTAAATGGTCAGAAACAAATATGAAGAAATTGACATGTTTCGTTTTCCATTGTCAGATTAAAGATCAAAAATTCTTACGGTAACAAAATCAAAATAATTTGCATTATTCGAATGCCGTAAAAATCACTTGGGCTTTTAATATTTTGCTTACCTGCATTTAAAAAATATCTACCATAAACTTTTTTTTGTCTGAAAAAGATTTTCACACACATGTTTTTTTTTAAATCAATCAGCAGGATTATGAGAGCCATAATAGAATGGCATTTTTAGTATATAATAAGATGGATTACCTTTTTAGTTAGATCTTAACAATCTCAAAATAAATTTAAATGAACAATAGGTATGGTATTGGTTGATTGACTTGGTGTTTATTTAGTAGAACTCCATATTTAAACTTAAAATATTAGAAATCAAATATTGATTTGAGTCTACTGAACACTTTATTTTATGACACAATAGTTTTACTGAAAAGTTGATAAAATAAATCACGTATCACCCGTCACACGGGCTGTAAGAACTGTTTTATTTAAGTGTTTTATAAGTACGTTCATGTTTTGTTTATTTTTTTAGGTCAATAGAAAGTGAATTGTAGAAATGTATTGCTGTAAACAAAAAACTGTTTCTTTTTCTGTTAGTCTAAGGTTGTTTGAAGGTTAAATTATTTGACGCTCTTTTATTTAATTAATGTAAATTATAGTCGAAATAAAATTTGATATTTGTCATTATTTTTTTTATTTTTTATCTTAAATATCATATTTACCCTTTTTGTGAAAATTAATTCATCTTAATTTAGCATTTTTGTTATTCCATATAAATCTGTGGTTCTAGTTTATTAATTTATTTATTTATACTTCTGCATTGTTTGTTTATTTTTTTTATACAGAATAATGTTCCCTCACTGGGTTGTCCCGTGCCGAGGGAAACATTTTACAAAATGTGAAACATGCCTAAGATTAGTTATTTAACAAAGTTAACATAATAGTTACAATAAAAAAAACGTAATTCATCCAATTAACTTAATTATCATAAACATAATAAACAATAAAAAACTAAAGTAATAGTTGAAAACATAGCCAATTTATATAGACCAATATGACAAATCCATAAACAGTACACACATTTCATCTATTTGGCTTGATCCACTCATCGATCCGTGTACAACCCACCTCCACTATCCATTTCTTAATAACAATTTTATATTGTGAGAACTTAATAATTGTCCTTATGGATAATGGAGGTAGATTGTACACTTTAACAGAATAGTAGGCTAATCCTCTTTGACCGAAGGTTGTATTTTTTTTTTCTTTGCATCAGGGTGGAGCATCTAGTAACTCTTGTATTTGTGAAAGAAGTTATGAAAGGTAGAGAATAATGTTTTTGTGCGTATAGCAAGAGAGCTATTACATAAAGTTGTTTTATAGATTTTACATTAAGATTTTCAAATATACCGAGGGAGCTAGTTCTGATTGGGGTTGGGATTGGGAAGATAATTTTTACTAAAGCTTTTTGTGCAATTATTATTTGCTTGATCAGTGTATCATTCGCACATCCCCATCCAATTATCCCATGTTACATGTAACTTTTAATATTTTATTCATTGTTTTTTTGATTGATTCTTGCATTTGTTTACTACATTGCGATCATATTATTAATCTTATTGATTTATTATAAAATCATAATAATGTATACAGATTGCCAATTAATGTGTTTTTTTGTATTGTTTCAATTACAATAATTACACAATGTTGCCGACGTAAAAGTACATGCACCAACTTGGCGGCCCTTCCTGGGGTTTTAATGTAGCATAGGAGGCTTCAGTATGTGTAAGCGATCTACCACCTCCTCAATAAAGACTAGTATTTGTCACTTTCGGGGGTGGTGATCGCCATACTGAAGCCCACATATAGATTAGAATTCATGAAAATATTTGTATGCCCATAATGTGTTTTTATGTTGTTCTGTATAAGTGTTGATCGCCGCGCGGTCGGCGGGGAACTGCGGCCGGTAGCGGGAGGGTGGGGACCTTATACGTGGCGCGAGAGAGACCGATAGAGCCGGCAAATGTGCTCGCTATCTCTCTCGCCGCGTGATTGGTCAACCTAGCACCGCCCGCTATTGGCCTAGCCCACCGCCGCACGGCAAAATGTTGTATATATAGCCCCGCCGGGGAAAAATAAAGTCAGTCATCTCACCACACTACTAAGGCTTTCTACTCTCCACTTCACCTCCCTACCTCGCTTCAAACCGGACCTCATCGCCACCTGGATTCGAACACCGCTACCCCCCTGGACTTGGAACTCGGATACTCTTTGGATTGGATTTTGGACCCCGGATAATTTGGACCCTTGGATACTTCCCCGGAACACACCCCGCCGTTCCCACCGACGGAGAGATACCGGCCTTACAACCCGGTTGCCTGACTCAGGATTGCGGCCGCCAGCGCTACTCGCTAGCGACCCCGCAAGGGATCTCTAGGCGACGATACCTCCCCCGGAGCTTATCGTTCGTCGGCCGAGGCCCGCCTACGCCCGGCCACTCTGCGTTTGACACCAGCACCTATAGAAATACAGTTCTTGTGACGGGCGCGATTGCTACGGACGAAGCAGTGATCCGCCGCGTCTGTTACAAGTTGGTCCTTCGAGAAGAACCGGATATTCATCGCAGAGCGCCTAGAGATGACTTCGAGAACCCCTTCACTCCGCTCGGGTCGAGGAGGCACGGAACCGAGAGAAGACCCTGCTACAGATCAGGACTCAGCCGAGTCGGACACATCCGAAGATACAGTCCAGCGGCTGAGGACGCAGGTTCGAACGCTCCGTGCTTCACTACACGATCAAGACCGACGCGTGCCCTTGGAGACGAATCCCGAGCCCGCGCCGCGTACTACGGATATGGACGGCATCATGACGGTGCTGTCAAAAATGGCGATTCTACTAGAGGCTTCGCAAGGAAGAAGCCCGACTTCAGCCCCAGAGGACGTTAGCAGAGTCGGCGCCATGATAGCGCGCCAATCTACTGCCAAGGACCTACCCGCCTTCGCCGGAGAGCCGCAGGAATGGGCTACTTTCAAATCGCAGTACACTCAGTCGACGGAGATGTGCTGCCTTTCGGATCCAGAAAACCTCCTGCGTCTACAGCGTGCGTTAAAAGGACGGGCAAGAGAATCTGTGTCGTCATTACTAGTGGATCCAAGCCAAGTGAGGGTGATAATGAAGACGTTGGAGCTACACTACGGCCAGCCGGACATTGTAGCGTCTTCCTTGTTGGAAAAAGTGAGAAGGCTCCGCTGCATACAGAACGACGGATCTACGCAAGCATTAGTAGATCTGTCTAGCGCAGTTCGGAACGCGATAGCGACCTTAGAAGGCTTCGGTGGCGATTACATGTCTACGCCACAACTACTAAGTGAACTAGTGAGCAAGTTACCGCTGTGCATGAAGTCTCTCTGGTGGTACAGCAGAAGAGGAAACCGGGTGAGGCCCTCCGCGAAGGATTTCGCGCTCTTCTTGGAAGATTTAACGGAATCTTCGATGATAGGCGGCGGAATAGAGCCGCAAGTGTACAGCGGAAAACAACGCGAGAAGCCACAGAAGCGAGAACAAGTGCATACAGTGATTTCAACAGAGGGAAACGGGAAAAGTGTAGCGTCATGTGTTTTGTGCGGACGAGGACATTTACTACAAACGTGCCAGGAATACATAGAGTGTAGTATTTCGGAAAGATGGGACATAGTGAAGCGAAAGAATTTGTGTTTTTCGTGTTTATCGAACACTCATCGGGCGATAAAGTGTAGAAATGTAAAAAAGTGCGGCCTCGATGGATGTCGCCGAACACATCACAAGACATTACACGACAGAAATAGTGCCGATATCAGTGAAGCTCGGTCTAGCGCCGATATACGAGCGCCAGATAATAATGCCCGCCGCAACACGCCTGCAGCGGCGGGCGCCGGGGGAAACAGACCGACCGCGAACGAAACCCGCGCCGCGAGTTCAAATGAAAGAAACTACGATTACGGCCACAGTTCGCGGACGAATAATATAGTGACGAGCACCTACGCTCGGGAGGAACCGGTCCTCCTAAAAGTGATTCCCGTCATGTTAAGTGGTCCGCGAGGACGAGTGAACGCGTACGCGTTACTAGATGAGGGATCAACCGTGACATTGATTGACGCAAAAATAGCAAACGACATCGGCGCGCCGGGAGAGACTCGAGGATTAAAAATCCACGGTGCCGGCGGAATGTGCGTAACAGATAGTGCATCAAGAAAAGTCACAATTAAAGTGCGCGGAGTTACGGAAGATTTATTCACTCTCCGCGCAAACACAATACAGAAGCTGAGTCTGCCGCTACAGCCCGTGATTGAAGGGGAAGGCAGGATGCGACAAGTGTGCCCGCAGTTACTCATCGGCCAAGATAACGCCTCTCTCATAGTGACGAGAGAGGCACGGAGATGCGGGGAATACATCGCCTCAGTGACAGCCTTAGGAAAGGTGATACACGGTGGGCGGACACGCCAGACTAACGCCAGCATACTAATGGCGCTTAGTACAGAACAGAGACTAGAAAATCTAGTTAAACAAAATTACGCCGTCGACGCGTTAGGTATAAGTTCGACAGCCAAGATATCGCGTCAGGAGGCGCGAGCCACAGAAACCATGAGAGCCACGACACGTTTCCTACCGCAAGGACAGTACGAGACAGGGCTACTGTGGAAAGACAATCGAATATGTTTACCGGATAATCGCCGTACAGCGCTGAATCGATTTTTAAGCATAGAGAAAAAGTTCAGTAAAAACAGTGAATTCGCCGCGGCTTACAAGTTAAAGATTAAAGAATATCTAGACAAGGGGTATGCCCGGGAACTGACGCTGGCTGAAAGACAAGACACTGCGAGTGGGCTTTGGTTTTTGCCGCATTTCGCAGTGACGAACGTGAATAAACCGGATAAAATACGGATAGTATTTGACGCCGCCAGCCGCTGCAACGGGAAGTCATTGAACGACATGTTGGCCAACGGCCCGGACCTTCTCTCATCGCTTATGGGAAATATAATGCGATTTCGCGAGGGAAAGATCGCGCTGGCAGCAGATATAAGGGAGATGTTTCTCCAAATTAAAATAAGAAAAGAAGACCAGAGGGCGCAGCTGTTCCTCTGGCGCGATAGTCCCGAAGAAGAAATTCGGGAAATGATTATGACGTCGATGACGTTCGGCGCGGCGTGTTCACCGAGCAGCGCACAGTACGTGAGAAATCAAGTCGCAGAAGATCACGGGCAAGAGATGGCCGCCGCCAGGGATGCTGTGCGAAATAAATTCTACATGGACGACTATATGGATGCCGTAGACAGTGCAACAGAGGCGATACAACTGCGCCACGATGTCAGCGAACTACTACGGCGGGGCGGATTCATCCTCGCGAATTGGGCGAGTAATGATCCCTCCGTAATGGAAGCGATTCCTTCAAGTCTGAGAGGGAAAAGCGCACGCGAAATAATTAGCGGAACCTCCGTGACAGAGAGGGTCCTCGGCATCAAATGGGACCCGGTGACAGACGAGTTTCAATTTAAATTTAAAGTGTCACGGGAGGTTCCAACAGAGAGGCCTACAAAACGGCAGATGCTAAGTGAAGTTATGAGCATTTTCGATCCACTCGGTTTCGTAGGGTGTTTGACAATACGCCCGCGAATACTGCTACAAGATGTGTGGCGCTCCCACATAGAGTGGGACGAACAAGTGAATGAAGAACACGCAGAGAAATGGCGCACTTGGGTGGACATATTACGCAATACCGAGTGCGCTATACCGCGGCGCGTATCGAGCGCCAATGGCCAGCCAGTAGAGCTGCACGTATTTTCCGATGCCTCGGAGCAAGCGAGCTGCGCCGTAGCCTACATCGTGGAGGAGAACGCCGCCGGAAGGAATGCGACGTTCATGGCTAGCAAGTGCCGAGTTAGCCCGCTACGAGCGCTATCAATTCCACGCCTGGAATTACAAGCCGCGCTCATGGCCGCACGACTGGCGGCCACAATCAAGAAAGAATGCGGAAGTAATATACGCGATACCTACTACTGGACAGATTCTACTACGGTGCTGTGCTAGGTCCAGAGTGATTCGCGCATCTTCACGCCATTTGTAGCCCACCGCCTAGGGGAAATAGATGAGCTAACGAACGCTCAAGAGTGGCGGTGGGTACCAGGAAAGAAGAACCCCGCTGATCTCGGGACGCGGGACGGCGAGATACCAGACATCTCCCCGGCCGGCATGTGGTTCAGTGGGCCGAGTTTCATAAAGAAAAATAAAAGTCAATGGCCGCCGCTCAAGGTAATAACGGCGACCCCGGATACAAGCAGTGAAATAAAGTGTGCGAACAGTGCCATCGTGATGACAGCCCTCCCGGACGAAAGAAGATTTTCCTCCTGGCGGAGACTGATCAGGACTACAGCGTGGGTGTTGCGCTTCATAAACCGCTGCAGGAAAAAGAATACAGGAAGCGCGACACTCATCGCCCCGGAACTCAAGGCATCAGAGAGGGCGTGGATACTCATAAGCCAGACAGACAGTTACCACGCCGAGATAGCCGCAATTAGACGGGGGGAGTGCCTCCCGCGGAACAGCCGCCTGCTGGGCCTCACTCCCTACCTCGATAAAGATAGCGTCCTCAGAATGGGGACGCGAATTATGGAAGCCCCCGCGGTGAGCGAGCAACTAAAGGCGCCCGTCATACTGGACGGAGCGCACGCCTATACGCGTCTATTGATAAGGCATTATCACGAGTCGCGGCAACACGCAAGTACAGAGCGGACACTCAGCGAACTCAGACAACAGTTCTTTATAACACGATTACGGACAAATATAAGGAAAATTATATACGAGTGCCGCTACTGTCGAATACAGAAGGCCCGCCCGCAGCCTCCGCTCATGGGACAGCTGCCTGCCGGCCGACTCGATCATCACGTAAGGCCTTTTACCCACTGTGGGGTGGACATGTTCGGGCCCGTATACGTAACTATCGGAAGACGCCGGGAGAAACGATACGGGGCCCTGTTTACGTGCATGGTTACGAGGGCCGTGCATATTGAGATTACACCGTCGTTGAGTACTGACTCGACGGTGCAGGCCCTCAGAAGGATGGCGGCCCGCAGAGGACATCCGACAACGCTCTACTCGGACAACGGGACGAACTTCAGAGGCGCAGACAAAGAGATGGCGGCCGCCATGAAGGAACTAGCCCACGATCCCGAACTACAGAACGAGGCGACAAGGAGAGGGATCAAATGGGTGTTCAACCCGCCATCGGCGCCACACATGGGGGGAGCCTGGGAACGGCTCGTCCGGTCGATAAAGGGGGCGCTTATGGTGATTCTAAAGGAACAAGCCCCCCGAGAGGAAACGCTAATGACAGCGATAGCGGAGGCCGAGTACACAGTAAACACTCGGCCCCTAACCCACGTCTCGCTTGATAGCCGAGACGACGCTCCGCTGACTCCGATGCACTTTCTCATCGGGTCGAGCGGGGCCCAGCCGCATCTGGCCGATTACAGAGACGCGCCGCCCGAACTGTGCCTCAGAAAACAATGGCGGGTGGCGCAGAAACTAGCCGACGCATTTTGGAAAAGATGGATGAGGGAATATCTCCCGACGTTGGCACAGCGACGGAAGTGGCAACAGGCCGCCACACCGATCATGGTCGATGACCTGGTCATAATAACGGACGCCGCCCTCCCGCGGAATGAATGGCCGCGGGGACGCGTCATAGCAGTCACACCAGGGAAGGATGGACAAGTCAGGAGCGCCCGGGTCCAGACAGCCACCGGAACCTACACACGACCCGCCGTCAACCTCGCCGTGTTGCAAATCAAGGACGACGTCGGCGCAGAGATGCCTCCTCGGCAGGGGGGAGTGTTGACGACGTAAAAGTACATGCACCAACTTGGCGGCCCTTCCTGGGGTTTTAATGTAGCATAGGAGGCTTCAGTATGTGTAAGCGATCTACCACCTCCTCAATAAAGACTAGTATTTGTCACTTTCGGGGGTGGTGATCGCCATACTGAAGCCCACATATAGATTAGAATTCATGAAAATATTTGTATGCCCATAATGTGTTTTTATGTTGTTCTGTATAAGTGTTGATCGCCGCGCGGTCGGCGGGGAACTGCGGCCGGTAGCGGGAGGGTGGGGACCTTATACGTGGCGCGAGAGAGACCGATAGAGCCGGCAAATGTGCTCGCTATCTCTCTCGCCGCGTGATTGGTCAACCTAGCACCGCCCGCTATTGGCCTAGCCCACCGCCGCACGGCAAAATGTTGTATATATAGCCCCGCCGGGGAAAAATAAAGTCAGTCATCTCACCACACTACTAAGGCTTTCTACTCTCCACTTCACCTCCCTACCTCGCTTCAAACCGGACCTCATCGCCACCTGGATTCGAACACCGCTACCCCCCTGGACTTGGAACTCGGATACTCTTTGGATTGGATTTTGGACCCCGGATAATTTGGACCCTTGGATACTTCCCCGGAACACACCCCGCCGTTCCCACCGACGGAGAGATACCGGCCTTACAACCCGGTTGCCTGACTCAGGATTGCGGCCGCCAGCGCTACTCGCTAGCGACCCCGCAAGGGATCTCTAGGCGACGATACCTCCCCCGGAGCTTATCGTTCGTCGGCCGAGGCCCGCCTACGCCCGGCCACTCTGCGTTTGACACCAGCACCTATAGAAATACAGTTCTTGTGACGGGCGCGATTGCTACGGACGAAGCAGTGATCCGCCGCGTCTGTTACACACAATAACCATTTTTATTAATTTAAATGAAGTACAACTGTTGAATATTTAAAAAAAAAGTTTTATTTAAAAATATAAACATATATTTCAGAGGCAAAAACCTTTTGCAAGTTTGAAATATTGCCGTCAATTATTCGTCTGTTGAAGAAGGTAATTAAAATATGAAATTAATTTACAAATATGTACAAAGTGACATAAAAGGAAGAAATAAGACAGAAAGTGGGTTCTTTGAACTGGTTAATGAGAGATTTTATTGTTTACAAGCTTTACTGGATAATTAAAAATATTAATGAATTTCTGAACTTTGCTAGGGATGGCTGACTGAAAAGTTAAATCTCATGTCGCTTGACGTAAGGAAATATGAGTATTTGACTAGTGTAGCTTATTGATACCATAACGGCGTTTAATTACAATAATTTATTATTAATGGAAACTGTCAATGTCGTGCGCCAAAGCTATTTACTTGAGGGTTTTGTTTAACTAACGGAGAAGACGGGTCTTTAATCTAGACAGGGTTATTAGGAAGTCAACATAAATTGTGTCCATTTTTTCAAAAAATTCAAAATGAGCACCAATTGTAAAAAAAAAAACATTCGAATAAAAATTTTCTGACCTACAATATTTTGTATTTGCTTTTAAGTTAAATATTTTTGCATCTGCCGGTCTGTAACGTTAACTATACACAATACAATTTTCTCTCTCGTTCTTGTTCAAAATTTTTTTTCCATCTATTGATATAAATAAATTACAACAGTGTTGGAGAACATTTTAGAGATACAAATATAGAAGTATAGGCATTTACAGGGCTTTCTGGCTGGTTTAATTGGCCACTTTACACACTACGTAACTTTAACCGTTTTGCCTATGATTGAATATCCAGATTTCATTCATTATTTTATCTCTTTGTTTTTAGTGAAATTTTAGAGCTGAAACCTGTATTGTTGTGAAGAGATTTATCTAATCGAATTATTTTACATACTACGCAATGCTTGAAAATAATTTTTCTATTTTTAAGTTTCTTCTTGGACCAGTTTGTATTATTACAATCCCAAATATTTATGGACACAATACTGGATTTTACCTCCTAGAGAGTCATTAAGATTAACAAAATCCCTTCCCTAAAATGTTCTCTATCTATGCTCTAAATCAACAAATGAAAGAATTGAACAAATATGGATGTACAAACATGGGTAAAATAGTGAATGTTATACAGTGTTTAAAGTGGCCATTGTTAAGTAGACTTTCATATTCCTTTCCCTAAAATTTTCTCCATCTCTGTTGTAATTTGTTAATTCTAATTTGCATAATTTATATCTAATGATTTTTTTATGTTATCTTCTTCAAAATTTTATTATTCATACTTTGTTTTCTGAATTGTTATTATATTGCATCACATGTTATTACTACACGTATTTTTTAAATAAACTAATAATATTTCGTATTTTTTTTGCTTGTTATTATGGTTTAACACGGCACAGCCTAAAAGGCCTTAATAATAAAAAAAATTTAGAATATTCAATGAAAAACAATGTATTTATAAAAACTTCTTTAGGCGAAGACATCAAACTACATGCCATTTAATAAAACATTATTTTTTATGAATATAAAAGGTAAATATAAGTTTAACGACATTATATCTGTACCTCAGAGGCAGACGGATGCAAAACTAATCGTCAAATGTTCAACAATAGCCTAAAGAATCTTCTTTCTCTTAGTGATTTCAAATAATTCAGAGCATTAATTTGTATTGTCAGTATCTTAATACATTGGTTTTTTTCATTATAAGGCTTACGTTTCTTCAAAATCAATGAACATGATTATAAACTGGATACGCAAATCAAAATGTCATCTCATCAAATTCTGGTTTTGCATCTGCCTGTCAAACAAAATGAAATCACGATTGTTTCAATATTTTGAAAATATTGAGTGTTACGAATAACAAAACCTTACATCTGCATAGCTTTATTGGAGATAATTTTATAGTGTTGTGAGAAATTTAACTTTGTATTAAAAGTAACACCTAGGTCTTTAAAAGAATGAACTTGTTCAATGGCTACATAGTAATAAAATATTTTGACACAACGGGTTTTCTGGATCGATTGAAGGAGATATGGTAGCATTTTTTAATATGTAAAAACAGTTTTTTGAGTTCGCACCATTCAGTTAGCTTGTTTATATTTTTTTGCAGTATGTTGACTTTGTTTAAGTCTTTGGTAATTCTAAAAAGTTTTAAGACATCAGCATAAAGTATTTTATAAAAATAAAGTTAAATATTTTATTTATTTAATCTAAGTTGGATTTATCCACAAATGGTCATAAAACATTTGTTTTAACTTAGGTCGTGGTCGATGTGAATTTAAAAAAAAAATATTTTGTTTTTTTTTTATTTGAATTTTTTTGTTTTTTTACAATAAACGTAAATGATAAAACAGAGTATTAAAAAAAAGAAAGCATAATTACATAGCTATAAAATACGTTTTAATAGTAAAAATAGTTGACAAAAATCCCACAAAGGAACGGCCTAATAAAAAGTGTAATGTAAAAGTGTAATAATTAAAATGCTTGTTTTATTTATGATTTATTAAGTACACTGTACTTGACAAACAGTTAACGTTTGATATAAGGATGTATTTCTGATACAATTATTATAAAATAATGTATTAATACATCACATTCAATCTCAATCCAATAATAACATCTTATCTCTGATGATAACATGTTATTAATAATAATATTCAGTTAATATTATAATAATATTGAATAATCTTGCGTTAACATGAAAAATTTCTATAATATCATTACCATTCAAGCATTTAGTTGATGTTTTGTCTATACCAAAGGCAATTTGAATCTTATTGACGAATTTACTGTACATGTATCAGTTTCCCTAATCAAGTCGATTTTAAGAACGGGCAAGCAACAAACCTATTTTTCAATTTATTTTATTAATTTATTCGATAAACATAATGAGTTGAAGCTGTTGGACCTTTAACTTAATAAAACCCGGCCATGGAAGGCAAATACGCCAACTAATACACTACGAGGCTGACTTTTCTCAATTTGATTTGTTTTTCCGGATTTTTACCCAAGAGTAGCAATCTAATCAAAAACACTCCAAAATTTTTATTATATTAACAAACATGCCTATATTCTTAATCCGCTCGGATACATACCAAAAATATATTTTTAATTGACTTTTCATCTACCTTTTTAATATATCAGTCTTTAGATATTCAGAAATGACGTAATATTTAAATAAGTTATTTTTTAAATGAAAAACAAAACGCATTTAAATTATCTAAGAGAGCCATATTTGCCTCGTTTTCACTATCTCAGAATCTATTTATTCCAAACCTCCCTTAGTTGCGAATTTCCCTTAGTGTCTCTAAGGGGGTTGTAGCTTGTGTGGCATCGATTCAGGCGACAGAACACAGGGGGTTGGGAACTTGGCTGATCCAGTCCTAACCCCTAACACCAAACACCTAACACAACCTACGGTCCTAAGGGAAACTTGTTTCTTGGATCATATTATTACCTGCGGTGACAGCAAACAGGCTTTTATTAAGGGTGCGTTTTTTATTCATATTAAGCCAGAAAGGTAGATTTTTTCTTAACTAAAACTTGAAGTATTCAAGTTTTGTATGGCCTAAAAAAACAACTCTTTCTTTTACTTGATCAATTTCGATTTTTTTTTTGAGAATATTTTTTTTTTTGGAGAAACAGTATTCGACCCGCGAATGATTCATTTTCAATACATGTTACAAACAAAATTCACTTTACTTTAAAACATTGAAAAAAATAACGAAATTAATCTTTTAAATGTCAGTCAATAATAGCAGAGTATAATTTTATAACATTTTTAACAAATTCTTTAACTATATTTTTTAATCAATATTATTAATTTGTTTCGCTTTTAAAACTTCCTGTTATTATGAATAAAAAAATCTTAAGTACAAGCAAAACTATGTAATTTATTATACAGCGTTTTCTCGTTACAAAAATATTTTAAATCAATTATTCCGATTTATGTGGAAAAATTGATTCAAAATGCTGCGTCTAAGAATCTTAAAGACTCAAGATGTTATTAATACTCTCCGTCTTCTTTGAGATCCATCTATCTTGATAAAGAATTTTCTTTGTAACACAGGTAAATTTTTCATTTTGTAAACTACCGTTTTAGAGTTAATTGAAGTCCGGTTTTGCGGACCAAAGTTGAACAATTAACAAATTCAGAACGTTTTAAGAAAGTAGTATCAAATTCTAATTGATCATTAGTCTTAAAAAGTCTCGTATTTTGTATCAAAGAAAAACTCCTTATTAAAAATAAGGGCCGCTACGGTGAACTCTTTTTCTGATTAAATTTATGTTTATTTACACATCCGTAAAAATACAAAAATTCTAAATTGTCAAACCATTATTAATTTATGATATGACATTGCAAAAACAAGAATATTTGCACAATTAAACCCTTATTGAAACCTGATAATTCATCATTTAATCATTTGTAAGTACGTACATACATAATTTGTACTTTTTTTTTTAATTCGTGTTGTTTTAAAACAACTGGAGAGAGATTTTTCAAACAGTCCGGTGTAAAAATTAATAAATTTTAAACAAAGATTGCCATCATAATCACAATAAAAAGCTGCACAACCAGCAAAAAAAAATCACTGTACCAAATCCGATACCATACTTTACAATTTCACACATTTTCTCAAAATGTTCAGAAAAAACTTTCCCAAAAAAAATTGTATTCGAGTGATCTTGACTCGAAAATCAGTTGACCATATAATATCAAAAAATAATTTGATCTTACAAACGATATTTTTAGCTTAAGGCACTTTGAGAAGTCACTTCAATTTTTGTTAGAAAATAGTTAATTAATTTATTTATTTATATATACATCAACGGTTCAAAAATCCCTTTACGAAAAAATGTTTTACAGAAATAGTCACAGCAGTGAACAATAATTATGTAGTATATAATTAAAAACAGTAAAACAATTAAAACCAAAAAAATTAGTGAACAAAAAATATAAAAAAAGAAATAAAGAGACATAACATCTCTAAATAAAAGATAACATAAGAAAATCTTTTGTTCTAAATATGAATATACCATAGCATAGTAAAGTTGAGAATAACTAGATAATAATAATAAAAATTATTCAAACAAGATTAGTACTTTATACCTTACAAGTTTTTTAGAGCAATAAAAAAAACCTAAACTAACCAAATAATACCTTTATTGATTGCATGATAATTAAAACTATAATTTTTAAGATAATAGTTTAATATGTATTTTGAAAAGTTTATTACACTTTTTTACAAATGTAAGGTAAATAAACTTATTAAACCCCTATCCCCAAATTATATGGTGCATAAGGCATTGCATAGCTCAAGTTATGCTTAGTTATATATAATGCAATGTATGACGATCATCCCTAATAGGACGGAAGGGTGGTCACTCTTACGCTTCATGTGCCAGTCCAGCGAAAATGAAATATTACAGTGTAAAACCACATTATAAAAAAATATTTCATGTCAACCCTTCCAAAAAACCTATGAACTTAAGCTCCCCCTTCCATCACCTCTCCTTTTTCAATTATTTCTCAAACAATATAAAATATGTTCATAATCTAATCAGTGCATGTTTGTTCCAATCAGTGCATGTGCTTATTCAAATTCATGTTGTGTTGGTTTCATATTTTTGTGCAACAACTATGGTGAAGGTGTATAGTGGGTTTTGCATGTTGGTTAGTTGGTGTCCTGATGAGGAGACGGGTACGTCTCAAAACAGGTAGACATATATGATTTGTATATTATGTACTAATATAATGTTACAAATTAATTAACATTTTCGTAGATTAAGTATATAATAAATCACGGCTCGTCACTGGTGTGTTTTTACTAACTAAGATTTGTTCCCCAGAGATTATCCGCAAAAAATTTGGTGAGAATAATGAAAAGGGTCAATTTTGTTAATTCTGCAGTATAATGGTATTATATTCCTGACACATGCGGGCCATAGGTGTGTGGTATGTAGCATACCTTGAAAGTAAAGGCAGTTTAAATATGTCCCGACGTCTGAGTGTTCTCGATTCCGCATTTGTTTGTATTTTAGTGATGACGACAGTACCTACATTACAAATTAATATTTTAAAGAGAAATTGTATATAGAAACGAACGCAACATTTTTTCAGAGAATCAAAATGAAAAATAACTAGAAGTTCCTCGTAATTTGAACAATTATTTAATAAATACATTTATGGAAAAAAAAATTAAGTGTAAAAGTTATCAATACAAATATAAATAACTCTTCAAATGGTTGATTTAGCAATGCAAATAAGAAGCAGATCATACGATTTCGGTTAAAATATTAGGTGTTCAGTTATAAAAGACCTCTCCCTTTAAAACTTTTAAAATTATTTTTATAGGATCTAGGACCATTCGGAATTGCTTAATTGTACCTAGTTTTATCGAATGAATAAAAATACGAAAATTATTTTTTTCTTAGAAAAAATAAAGAAAAAGAAAAAAATCACAGAAACTGTTTGTGCCACTATTTCTAAAAAAATTAATTGGTTTTGTTTACGTGCTGTCCTGTTGTTTTTTTGCACGGTATTCTTAGATGCATCTGCGAGAGAGTGGCAGAAAAACTATGTTCAAGTAAATATTTATCATATTGTTAATTAAATCGGCATTTACTTCGTAAAATTTCATTATAAATTATTATGTGAATAAAGCTTTGTTATAAGTGTTACACAATTTTCATTCTTAAGTTTAGTAAATTCTTTATATAGGATTCATTAAATCACTTGTAAACGTCAATAAATTATAAATTTAAAATTCAATTAGTACATTAAACCTAACAAACAATACTCTGTGTATACTATATTAGTGTTTTATCACCTGTCAAAGGGAGAAGTGCTTTCCTGAAATAGTAGTAGTGTTTTTGTAAAAGAATAAAAAATGTTCAACACTAATAACCGTTTTGTTTTCATAATAATTTAGATATTTAATAAGCAACTCCACCGCCGCGCCGCGCCGCAGGAATTGCGGTCTGATTTTTCTTTATAAAAACGTATTCTTGTATTTTCTCCGTGGATTATGGCACAAGAGTGTTAGTTTTTTTACACAATATAGTATTTAAAAAAAAAAAAAAAAATGTTTTTTTATGAGAGCTAGGGCCATCCAAAAGGCGCCCAGTTTTTTCTGCTGCCTTCGGACGTAAGGTGTACAAATATGATAAACAGTTTTTAAAAACGGAAAACGTACCTACATAGAAAATGTTATTTTCATGCTTTTTAATATAACTTTTAATTGTCATTTATTATTTTTATTACATTTTTTACGTCAATTACCTTATATTACATTTATTTGAGCATTTTTTTCATCTTTTTAAATGAACTGAAATACTTATTTTTTCACGTTTAGTTTATTTAGTATATTCTTTACATAGGATTTCTTCAATCACTTGTAAACGTCAATAAATTTTCAGTTTATAATACAATTAGAACATCAAACTTAACAAACGAATAAATTTAAATCAACAAAACAATTTAATTCAACAAACTAAAATCAATAAACACGAATCTATTGCCAAGTTGTCTTGACCTGCAAATAATCTTTGGCTCTATATTAGCTCTTTTCAAACAGCCTGTGCTTGACGAAATTTTAAACTTTATTGTTGGCAAAGCCTGGATTTCAAGAGGTACCTTGTTGTAGAATCGTATTCAATTTAAGGCAAAAGATTTTATGTGTCATTTTACTTTCGATAGAATTGATGTTTTATTTGCAAATAATAAAACCTGCCAATTTTAATTTACAAGATGAGGTAAGTCGTTAATATAAACGAGGAATAGGAAAAGTTCAAATCTGGAACCTTATGCTACACCTATTTCAACAGTTGGTCCTTTAGTGTACCAGCTATATCTAGCCTCTGGATTCTTTCACTTAATTATGAAGGAAGAAAATTGAATGCTGAACCTCTAATTTCATAGTGGTAAAGTTTTCTGACCAATGTATCATGCCGAACACAGTCAAATACATTAGACAAACCACAAAATATGCCAATGGCATTGTGTGACTCTTCCCAGGCATCAAAGATATGTTTAATTAACACTAGCATCGATTGTCAATCGACTTTGAGTAGAGCCGACTTGTTTTTTATGTAATGATAATTAAGCGAAAAGTTTTTTTAAAGTTAATTTGAAAAAATGTTTTCGTAGATTTGACTAAATGTGGGCAAGACAAAGATTGGTCAAAAATTTAAAGGGTTGGGGGTACTACCAGATTTAAATAAGGTCGTTATTTTACTATGTTTAACTCTTAAAAGACTGTGGTAAATAATCCCTTTGCGCGCGGTGATATAACATCGTGTTACCACTAGTAAAAGATGGAATATCCTAAAGTTCAGACATTTGAAAAAAAAAAAAACATAGAGACATATTGTTTAATAGTTATTTTTCCAGAATGTATTGAATAAACATATTATTTAGCCCTGTTCTAGCAAAATAATCTAAAAATCACAAATACGCCTTTCATGTTACGCGCGTGCGTTCCTCATCACTGTCATCAACTAACTGAAGACTGAATCTGTTTAAGACAACACCCACCGTAGAACAGCGTCGCTGTCTTCCTTGTTATGACTTCTATCTTCGTACTCTTTCTTGTATAAGGTATCTGTATAGATCTGTTGCTGAATTAGCGGACATTCATTCTTTGCGTAGCAAAGATAAATATTTTATGTTTTAACATTTAGCATAGTCATAAAAATTTTACTTTCTAAATCGGGTGTGAAAATGTCAATTCGAAGAGTACAAAAAATACGAATTCTTCGTTTAAAAAAATAAGAGAGATGTATCAAGTCTTGTATCCTATGTCAACTACTGTGACATCACAGCCACACAAGAGTTAAAAAAGTCAGGAAACACATCATGATCAATACTCTTCTTAAAAATTAAATCTTATTTTGGAGCGATGATATCAATAATAATTGGTTTTATAACGGTAACAGAGATATTTCAAAGGTCAGCAGTTTTGCGTAATGCAATTTGCGTCAGCGTTATGATGATAATTATATTCTTAACGACGCTACGCCAAAGTAAATATTTTAATAAAATGTGTCGAAATTTTCCTTAAATTACAAGTCTCGTGAACAGACGCCTTCTCATACATAATAAATACATTATGTTTGTATATTAAAACAATATCACGTTTTACCAACGACTAGAGTATAATGCAGAGCTGTTACTTCTATCTTAATAGTAACATTATGGAACTATCATATATTATTATACACGTTGGTTGCCCTTCAAAGTGTAAATAATTAGTTTTTTATCATTTAAGTTCAAAGCATTAACTGTGTCGTTGAATATTTTAATCAACGTTAGTGAATATAAGTATTTAACCACTTACAGACTTTTTGTGTCGACCGGTTTCGAGACGGACGCGTCTCTTCACCAGGACACTCACTACTCTTACATGCAAGTACTAAAAGTCACGTTTACCTTTGCCGTCACCGTAGTATACATTGTATTTCCAATTTTTTTTTTATTGTTTCAGAGTTTGCCAGTCGTCTCGTACATTCAAAATAAAAAAGAACCCAAATTAAACAACCTTGTCTCCCAATTGAAAAACAGCTGATGTTTTTAATTAGTAAGATTTTTTTAGATTTCATTTTAACATATGTATGAATCTTTTGATATGTATATCGGTAGTCAGATGGCAGAAGGGACCATCTGTATTTTTGTCTATGTATATGTTTTCAAAAGTTTTAATTAATATTTTTGCACGCAAAAAAAATCAGTGACGTTTAGATTGGTAATTTATTATTGAAAAACAACACTTAAATATTCTAGTTTGTGGATTGAAGTCTTGAAATTGAGACTTATTTCAGCTCTCCTGAACATTTTTAAAAATTACAGATGGTCCCTTTTGCCAACTGACTACCGATATATTTATGGTTCTTTAGTACAAAATTTTGACCAATCTCTTATTTTGACCAGTCTGTTTTTTGGTAAGCTGGAAGATATTGCTTTAAGCAATAAATCAGCCAAAGTACTTATTCTTTGTACTTGTAAATAAACAAATGTTGCATTGTATGTAAAGTAGCCACTTAAACCAGCCAATGACAGGTCATAAATAAGCCCTGTAGATGCCTAGACTTCCATATTACCTTTTCTTAAAATGTTTTTTATCTTTGTTGTATTTTTCAAATGCTTAAGTTTACTATTTACCATTTTGATGTGCCATATATTTATTTATTTAACACTTTATATACATATAAAAGGTGGGCTTATTGCTTTAAGGCAATTTCTTCCTACCTACTCAAACCGTTAAGTTTGAGAAAATTACAAATACATGGACAAATTGAATCTTACAATTGTATACGAAAATTAAAAACAAAGATTGACAAAGTAAAAATATATTTAAAAAAATTAACACTATACTATGAATAGAGGACAGGGGATGGGAAGGAAAAAGGAAGGATAAAGGAACAATTTAAATATTAAGATAGTGATATTTCAATCTTGACTTAAATGTAAATAAAGAAAGGACCTCTCTAACGTAACAGTGAAAGAGGAGGCAAGAAAATTAGAGCGATGACAGGGTATTAAAAGGGTTCTTTCGTTACTAAAACGAAGAGATAGTTCATGTTGTGAAAGAGGTTGGAAGAGCTCTCTCAGTTAAACAGGTGAAGTGGGATTATTTAAAATATTGTGAAGAAGTGATAAAATACAAAAGATTCTTCTATGCCTGATACTGAGCCAGTGTAGTTGCGTGCGATACTCGGTTATGTGGTCAAATTTGCGAAGATCAAAGATATAACGTATACAAATATTCTGCAATCGTTCTAACTTAAAAAGTAATTCAGATTTAGCATCTGGATAACATACATCCGCATATTCAAGGAGTGGAAGAAATAAGCTCTATGTTATATATATAAGTAAGCTCTAAGAAGTAAGCTCTATATTTATCTATATTTCGCATTTTACTGAGATTCAAAATATTTTTACATACATATTTATATATTTACATGGTTTTTACTATGTTTTCACTGCATTTATTACTTTGTTTTTATCATTTTTTTTGGTACGTTTTTTTACTACATTTTTATTATGATTTAACTAAATTTTTACTTTGTTTTTACTACAATTTGACTATGTTTTTATTACATTTTAATATGTTTTTAATACATATTTTACCATGTTTTTACTCCATTTATTACTTTGTTTTTCACTTTGTCCTGTATCTTTATAACTGTTTCTATAAATTGATTACTGTTTTTTATATTTTTTTGACTGTCTTAGAATGGCGTTAATAAACCCTTGTTAGACAGTCAAAGCAACTTTACATAAATTATAATTTTGTGTATGTAATATAATGATAATAAATAAATAAATAATAAACGTGTTTTTAAAAATATTTTTTATAATTATTTTTTATGTTTCTTATCGTTTATTTGTGGTGATATACTCACGTCTGTGTCATATAATTGCTCGTTCCATCTCAACACAGGACTTTTAGTCCCATGGAGTTGGGAATTATTGTCTCAAAAAATGTACAATAACCTAGTGTATTTAAATAAATAAATAAACAAATATGTTAAAAAATGTTTTCCATCTCTGATCTAATTCTTATAAATTCAAGACGTTTTAGATGTAAAATTCCTCACAAGAAAACATGCACACCACAATAAAACTTAAATTATGATAAGATCATGTTCAGATCGTCTCCTCTTTCCCTGAAATGGAGTTGTCAGAACAGATGACAGTTATGGATTTAAAGTTCGCATGCACGATGTGTGTTCCATATTCCTAATTCAAATAACTGTCAGGCGGGAAGAACGTTCAGAAGCTTAAACAATTTTTAAGATGAAAAATATGTTTTTAAATTCACGTTGTTCGATGCCTATGAATGAATTCATAGAATGATCATAATATCATAGTAAAAAAGTGCTATTTTAGGTATAACAAAAACATTCGATAAGATATGTATATTCTTGTACATTTTTTTAAACTATACGTTTGGCAGCTTTCAAAAATTACAGGGAGTGTGATTAGAAGTAGCAGGCGCCACATTCAACAGTATGAAGGCATTCTGGAGATCGGATATTTAATTAGTGAAAACCAAATGCCGCCTATTACACGCCTGCTTAACACCTATTCTCCTCTACGAATGCAAATCGTAGGACCCAAAACAGCTAAATTCTAAATTTTATGAATAAGTGTATCAGAAAAATCTTGGGTGTGCGGTGCGGTGCGGTGGTTTGATTTTGTGAGAAATGAAAACATAAAAAAACGGACGCAGCGAATCCCGGTGACAACTGTCGTCAAGTGGAGGCGACACGGTCGGCTAGGCTATAGACTGCGGATGCCTCCTGAGAGCCTTTACCAGGCTTGCCTTTTGTAGAAGGAATCAGGTTCTTGAGGTCATGGACGTCCACTGCTGACTGTTCGTCGGTAGTGGATGTCAGAATTTCGGGACGAGAACCTGACTTGGGAGAACGCAAACGAGTTGTCATCCGATAGAAATGCATGGAGGTCATTTGTGGATACCATATGCTCCAAATAGGGAGTGGACATGGAATGATAACACGCTTACTTTCTTTTTAAAATTTTACGTATTTTTTGTTGTTTCTATCTATTTATTTTTTATTTATTTATTCATATTTTTTGTCTTACAAACTATAATTAATAATAAAAATAATGTAACCTCACTGGGGTTATCTGTGCCAAGGACACTTAACAATATACTTTTTTTAATATTTTTACATTTGAAAATAAACAAAGAAGACTAACTTAATAAACAAAATGTTCAGACAGTTTTAAACACCACACATTTATGTTTCTAATTAATTTATGTACATCTACATTTTTTATATTACAAAACGCACAATGAAAAAACAAAAACCTTACATACGCTATACACTTGTGGAGCAGTTGATTCAATATTGGTTTAGGCGAATGAGACAATCCATTTTACTTCTACCTAGCTCCACTATCCTTTTTTTTATAGCCTTTTTGAACATTTTCTCGTTACTAATTGTTTTAATAGATACTGGAATTAGGTTATAGATTTTACTTGAAAAATACTCAAAATCCCTTTGTCCGAAAGTGGAATTAGTTTGTATTTGTTTAAATTGTGTTTGTATTGAGGGTCTAGTGGTATTATTTGTATTGTAGGGGTTTTGTCTTTCATTTGAGTTAGAGTAGTTTTTAAATCTGTAAGTGAGTATTGTTTTAGCGTATAATTGTTTTGGTGTCATAAGTATTAGAGTAATCCATACTTACTAAATCTTTTTAGTTTTAAACAATCACTGGGATAGACCAGATTTTGTCTTTGGATAGTATTTTTTTTAAACCGTTGTAAAATGGATTCAATGAGTCCGTAAAACAAAATAAGTTGAATATTGTTTATGCCGGTGGCGTCGGCGTCGATTTGTTTTATCAAAATTATATGAATTCATCGAATGAGGTGAAAGGCCACATTTTTTAAAAAATTCTTTACAGTCTCTTAATACATATATTTAAGATGTACATCTGTAAAAATGCTAAAGAAATAATAATAAAATATAACGAGTAATTAAAATTAACAACAGCATTAACTTTAAACTAAAAAAAACTCCTAAACAGGCTATAGACTCATTTTTGCAGTCGTCCGTCACATTTGTTACTGTTTTTTTTTTTTGCCAGCTGTGACTCCGCATTTTTTTTAACTTTAAAGAAGACAGGAAGCTATATTTCACATTTTTTTAATATCTCCTAGTGAACTCATTTTCAAATAAAAAATTGCATTTATCTCAAAAGTTTAGAAAACGCATTGAGCGCATTTTTGCCGTGTACCTTTCATTTGTGTCAATGTCACGTTGACAGTAATGTTATTTTTAACATGTCAACTTTGGCAAAAAAGACTTTGCTACTTTTTTATATTATTTCAATTTTAATTTACCCCTTACGTATACCTTTGGTAATATTTTTCAAGTAAATCCAATTACGTACCCAAAGGTTTTTGCTTCTTTGACAGGGATAAAAATGATTTATTCTAAATATGCAGCCTGTATTATTCAGTCATGAAATTATCTCACGTACATGTCAGTAGTAATTTTTTGACGCTTTAAGAGATTGAATTCAATTACCGATGACATTTTATTTGACATTATTTTTAGAAAGCCCTTAACTTACGACGTGTTTTCTAAAATAAATAAGAAAAAAACTTTTTATAAAAAAAATAAATTTTTGCATTTAAAAAAAACTTTCTTATTTTCAATTATTTTCTGCTAGTGGTTTATGGATCCCCTTTCCACGCCCAGTTGTGCATGGTATACGTAATGCACATTGGTTTGCATTTAAATTTATTTATTTATTTACACATTCATTTCTTATTAGTCAAAATGGCACAAAAAAACATTTTTGGCAAATTAAAAAAGCAAATTTTGCTTGTACTAGGATTAGGCTCAACATATAATGGGTTTGGTAAGCCAGAAATATTAGTATGCCTAATGTTCCAATCGGATTCTATATGAGCAAATGTCTGTTCTAAGAAACCGATTTGTCGCGGATAATAAGTTTATGGAATATGTTTCCCATAAAAATAAATATTACGAAAGAAAGAAAAAAACTGTTATAGCATGAGAGAGAAAAAAGTAATGTTAAATAATGGATTAAATGGAATCTCGCAGTATTTAGGTTACTATCTGTAACAAATTTTCTGATTCCTTACTTCCAATGCCTGTCAACCAAATCGCTATTATTTTTTTTCAATACTTGTTATAATAAAAATAGTTAAATAATTTTATTCCACTTTAATTTATAAGTTTTTACCAGAGACCGGGTTTTGCCGTGACCGACATCGTCAGACTGGTGGGAGACTTAACAAATTCTATGTTATATACTAGTGCAGTGTGTGTTGAAAATGTGTTTAAAAAATCATAATAGCATAAGACGAAAAATTCAAGTTAAATAGAAAGAACAAGAGTTCACAAACATCAACCAATGAAAGAATTGGAGGAATATAGATGCTCAAATATTTCCAAAATGGTGAATATTACACATTGTGTAAAGTGGCCAGTTAAACCAGCCATTGACAAGTCATAAGCCCTGTAGATGCCTTGACTTCTATATTATCAATGGTACCGTTTTCCTTTACAAAATATGCAGATTGCCCTCAACTGCTTGAAAAAATTAAAATTCGTATTCCTCAACGTACAACTCGGCTGCAATAATTGTTTCATGTGGGTATTTCAAACACAAATAATAATAAGAATGCATCTTTGCCCAGAATTTTAAATAATTAAAACACGTTTTTTGTTGAAATACAAATTCTAGAACCCTAATTAAAAATAGTTATTTTAATTTAAACTAACTGTACTGACCTAATATTTTATTTTCTGTAAACTTTAATATTGTAGTTATTTTATTTTGCTTGAAAGAAGAAAGAAGGGAGAACTGATAGGTTCCGTATTATTCCGTATGGATCCGCCGGCGAAAGAATTTTTATGTCCGAGTAAAAAAAAAACTTTTTCTTAATTTTTTTTTTTTAGTTCATTATTACTGTAATATTTTTTTTTTTTACGTGTGGAATAATGTAGAGTGGCTATTTCAATGTTAGCATTTTTCTTCTTTTTTTGACATTGTATTTAGTAATGTTTAGAAAACTATAATTAGCCTATAGTTTTGGTTTACTTGTAAATATCTTTTTTTTTGTTGTAATAATTGTTTTCTTTTAACAAATAAATATATAAATTTGAATGATTTATATGAAAACTTTTTGCTAAGCACATATATAATACAATAAGGATTTAAATAGGCCGTACTTTTAAGAATAATCTATCTTTTGTATAAAAACCAGAATCACGATTTAGTAAAATACAAGAAGTTTCTACAAACATTAAGTGCTTGTCTCATTTTGATTGATGTTATGAATCTGCTCTGCATATTACAGTCGGGTCTGGCATTCAAGCTGGGGAATGGATTCAGGGGTTTAAGCACACGCGTTTTCGTACGAACGTAGTAAACGAAGCCGAGAGAGCAAACACGAATCGCTGTCGAGTATTGTGAGTGTCGTGTTTTATTTTATAATGAGAAAATATCACGTACTACGAATACCGATAAAAACATTTAAAATGAATTTTCAAAATTGATATGAATATTGTGAAGAAATCCAGTCACCAGAAAAACGCGAGTTTTTTTGCATTGATAGTTGTGATGTCAAGATTTTTAATGATGTCCTAAAAAATTGAATGGTTTGGAACAAAGATAAAATTTAACATGAATTGTGGCGTGACCAATGCAATGACAGTTTTCGCTGGAATTTTAATCGAGTTTTGGTCCCGTGTCTCGGTCTCACGGCTCAAAAGTCCGTGGTTCGGATTCCACTCTACCCCAACTTGATCCCATTTTCTAATAGTAATTTATTTACAACTCATTAAAAATGGCCCTCAAAATGAAATATTTTAGGTAACCATAAGAACGCAAATATTAATTTTTATAAATAATATTTTTTAAAAACAATTTATGCTACTAATAAGTAGTAAAAATAATTTGTAGACCCTTTTTACTACAAAAATGTACAAAAAAAGTAATATTTTCCTATTCGCAAAGATCAAAAACTCGAATATTATCCCAAACAAATATCTTTAAATGCGTAAAAAATTCTTCCGTTTGCTAATTGAATGCCTTTTATATAAGTAACATTAATTTGATCTTGTAAACTTTGATAGTTAAAATATTGTGTATTTATTAAATATAATTTAAAAAATAAGGTTTTTAGTCTGCTATCAGAGGCGATTCCTCAGTATCTTCACTGCCAAGTAAAAATATTTGTAAATAAATTCATAAGTTATACGAAGGAACAGTAATTTATTGCAACATTATACTCGTACAATATTTTTAGTTAGCTGTACTTGGGTGGAAAATCAGCAAAATTAGAGATATTGTATTGTTGTCCATTCAAATAATTAGTTATTGTTCTGCCATTGTCCTAAATACAAATAAATTACGACTTATTTTATCTGGCTGCGATACACTCACAATTGCATTTTAATGATACACACGCTTACGCACACATGAACACTTACTTTTATGCAAATACCCTCAAACATCACCCTCACATGAATGTATATATATGTATACACATTTAAGAATGTACTTTAATTCAATATTTATGATTACTTTTATTTGTTTCTTTCTTAACCCATCTTAATTATGGAATTTAATGATGAGGAACTTCAGCTCTACGGGAAAGTATAGGCAAAAATATTTTCTTGCGCGCGTTAAACATAAGCATTTAATTGTACGGCAAAATTTCTTAAAAATAAATAAAGAAATAAAATTTTTTTTTAAATTAAAACGCACTACTTTGAACGACGTCACTGGTTCATATGAACTAACCAATGTTATGAGAGCGGTGGAGAATGTCCGGTTTGCTTATTGTTAAAGCACTTATCAAAAGAACTGACAGATAAGAACATTTGATGTCACACGCGGAGTTATTTCAGAAATACACAACTTTTAAAAATCATAGCGCTGATAATACGATATAAAAAAATATTTTTTAAAAATTGGCTTGTTTTAATAGTATATTCACAAATAAAAAATATTTTTAAAAATACTGAAATTCCTCGTTGTTGACTATATGTTTCAAGAAAATAAATAAATAGTTAAATTATTTTATGGTAGGCAATGGTACTGATTTTGTGAATTGTCGACAATAGTTAGTAGTTCTAAGATCTTGCATATTTATTTTTTTGTAATTCCATTATAGTTAAGACGTTAAAGTTCCTGTAGCGTAAATGAAGAACAGTAGATTTATGCTGTAACTAATTCGTTTCGTAAATTAATTTGTATCGTATGACCTCTCATATATACGAGAGCAATATATAGTTTTGATTGCGTTAGAATGAGGTGGATATATGACGAATGGGCGAACTTTCGAAACGAAATCGTGACAAATTAAGCCTGCTGTTAAATTTAAATATACGTAAAACATAAAAACAAACCGAAAAACTCTTAAAATAAACAAATTTACTCATTAAATGTATGCCTTTTATGGCATCGTGTATTTCATTTAACATTTATTTCAATGAACTTGTAAAGTTAAAGTTTTGAAGCAAATTTCAATTTATTTAAATAAGTTTCGTTTTCAGTTGTAAATCTTGTTGTGGCCCGGCACTAATTTTAAATTCAAAATTTTAGGACTAAAAATTTTTTCAGTCACTTAAAATGACATTTTTATCAGTGACGATGCATAAGTTGGTTCCCGGCAGTAGACATATAGAATTTTGCAATATCACAGCGCAAAATGGAATTAATAGGAATTGGATTGAAATAGATTGACATTTTTTAAGATTTGTGTTCCTTTGGAAAACAGCGGCAAAATTCCACATTGACGGTATTTTCCTTTTTAAAGAAATTTATTTTGGTATAATTTTTTAATATATTTTATTTTAAAGCGATGCATTGTTACCGAAATCGATTTGCTCTTAACGTGTATTTCTATTGAGTTCCAAGTAGACACTGACCCCAGGTGACAAATAATAAATTAAAACCGTTTTTTTGGAACTTCGTACAGGCGCAAAAGAGACAGGATTGAATTTGGCAAGAGGTAGGGATACAGGGTTTTTTTTAGAAATTAAGGAATTTATTTTTGCTGCGACACATTACCAAACGGCCTAAACAATCAGTGTATAACTAATTTGTTAACTTTTTAATATGTTCACGTTATTTATCATAATAGAATTTCGAATAATTCAATAATATTTCACAATTTGTTAGCCTTATAACAGACTAGTGCGTAATTGGGCGACGAATTGTGAGTTAACTGTCTATTCATTCTTACGTTTTGTTTCTCATCTCTTTAATAAACATTTATATGTACGCATCAGTGGCGAACGGTGATTTTATTAACAGGTAAGCTATAAAAATATCATTTTTTGTACCTACATAGAAGGCACATAAGTAATGTAATGTAGGTGATTTACACCATAAATTACTATTTTTTCTGTGATTCTGTGTGATTCAACAACTCTCATCTATAAAATCAATTCAAACGACGTAATCTTGTGATATATTATATTGTGTAGCTTTATTATCAATTAATTTAACACATAACTCATATAAGTGTATCGAAAATAATACAATGAATTCAGTCAGTATTAGGTATTCTCATAACGATTAAAAAGTCAACTGGCTGATTTATTTTAGTTATGCAAAAACAGCTGCGTCGAGCGCCACGTGTTGCGATTCATATGTCAAAAGTATCATCTCAATAAAAAATAGTCCTTAAGAAATAATGTTTGAAATACCGTTTTCCAAATCGAAAAATTTCAAAGAATTTGTGTAATCTGCTAGTTTACAATAAGAGAAAAATCTTTATCATCTCAAAATATATTACACTTATTTCTATGATGAAATAATTGGCTAGTTTCTTGGCTCATTTCGGTTCGCCCCTGGTATGTAAATTTTATCAATTTTTTTTTTCAAATCAACAAATCAATTTAAAGGGTGGTTATTCACTGCAATATTTTACTGCACCTGGATTGGATCCTTAAACGTAAAAATTGTCACTTTACCTTTTTATGACACTTGATCGAGAAACACTGCATGTACTCTTTTGAATTGGTTCTTGATTATTTGATGATTAAATTTCTTATTAAACTTAATTATTTTTTCAATATACATGTATCTTTATCTTCCGACCGTTCGTTTTGATGGTCGTCAGCACATTCGTTTCGCCGTGGTAAGGGCACAGCTCGGTACAAAGTTATGTCTCTTTGGGCGGCAGGAAATTGGAGAATCGATTGATGACGGGGAAAGTACATTAGTATGCCGAGGTTCATCCCAGCCAAATGGCTTGCGACGGAGTCAATCAGGGAAATTATCCTACGGAGACTGCATTTGTTAAGGAACATCGCCATAAAACTTGATTTCTTTTTAATCCATCCTTGAAGAAGGACAAGCTTTTTTTTTACGTAAAATCAAAACACTAAACATAAAAAAAATCAGATTTTTCTTGGGTTATTTCTGTTTTAACCAACGTTAATTTTTCTTGTTTCGCTTACTATCGAATTTATTTATTAATATATAGGTACATACAACATTTAAAAAAAAGCGCTTACTGATTTTTAGTTGGTATTCGTTTAATACCCTTATAGGGCAAGACTTTATAAGAAACATTCAAAAAAAAATTTAAATACATGTTTACGATCATATATGAGTATATGCAATGGTTGGGGACAATTTTTTTTAGCAAGTGCTCAAAACGTATTACCAAAGGTCATTAAGTGGTTAATATACTGTTACTTCAAATTTTAGAAAATGAGTTTTATGAATATTTAAAACTTATTTTTAATTCAATTACCGACTGGTTTCGAAATTACGATAGCTTCTTTATTATCATATAATTTAGCGACGATTTTTTTTAAATCAAGGAAATATTAGCGTTCTAATAATTTACCCAAACATATAAATTGTGGTAGCCATTTTTAATTTTATTTTTTATTCATTTAACGCCATAGGGCTTTAACAATACAAAATTGCTTTTTTAATATTTAATAAAGTTTGTAACAAAAATAGGTAGCAGTTATAACAAAGGTTGAAAAGTTAAGTTGATGAAAACATGTTAAGATAAAATAATAAAACTAATTTAAAAAAATATAATTTACTGGTTACAAAGTGTAATTTAATATCTGAAAGAACAAAAAAAAATAAAGAAATGGAAAGTACATTCACATATTTATTTAGATAAATATAGAAAATTTATTTCATCACTTCAGTAACTTATTAGGAAGGGAATGACTAATTTTAACATTGTTTTTGTTGGTAACTTATAACATTGTACTTGACATAATTGTTTATTTAATTAAAGCGGGCGAAGTATTAAATATATCAAAATTATGGTAAGACAGTTTGGTGAAATCGAACTAACGGAGAGAACTGAGCATAATTTGTTTGAAATGATTTTGTATGGAAAAGTACATCGCCTGGTAGTCTTAAATGGAATCCTAAAATTTATTTCATTTACCGAGTATGGACAATATATAACATAATTCAAAATATTATATAGTGTGACAGCATCAGTTTCTTCGCGTCTAGTTGAAAGAAAGGATATATGCAAATATTCTAATAACAAATTATATGATATCTCAGAAAGAGGTAGACCCATCTTAAAGTTGACATATCGTAGAAACTTTCTCTGGACTCAACGACTTGTAAATAACTCACTATTAAAAAATGGAAATCAAGTTGGGGTAGAGTGGGACTTGAACCTTAGACTTATAATCCGTGAGACCGCAATACTAGCCACGGGACCACAACTCGATATTTATATCTTTTTAAATGTTTTTTTATTCATAAAACACCACGAGAAATAAAGATCTGCTAGTTGTGCCTACTACTAGACTACATTAAAAAAAATCTTTTGAATCAAACTGCATTCAATTTTACAACAAGGTACCTCTTGAAATTTAGGCTATGCCAACAATTTTTTTAAAGATTTTGACAAACACAGGCTGTTTGGAAAGTGCAACTATAGAGTCGAAGAATATTTGCAAAACATGACATCTTGGCATTAAAAACGTGTATATTGATTTATATTTATTGATTTTAGTTAGTTGATTTAAATTTTGTTATTGATTAAAAATTATTCGTTCGTTACGTTTAATTTACTAATTGTTGAATTGTATTTTATACTAAAAAAATTATGATGTATATAAGTGATTCAATGAATCCTATGTAAATATTTTTATTTTATTTTATTTTTTCAATACATAAAAAAATTAGAAAAAATACATTAATAATACTAGAGCCAAATAAAAAAATCCACTGTGAATCTAATAATACATAATATTAGAAAAGAGTTTACGAAATTGTATATATGAACGTTTGTATTCATGTTTGTGTATGCGTGAATGAATAAGGAAAAGAGAGAGTACATATGTGTAAGGGAATGAATGAGGGAGATTGTGCGTGTGTATGGGTGCGTAAGTATAAAAAAAATATAATTCAAACTTGTTATTATATTGTACAGAAAAGACCTTGGTAAGAAGTTTGATTATTTAAAAAAAAAATACAAAAATGTTTGAGAAGGGAATATGGAAGTCAAGGCATTTACAGAGCTTATGACCTGTCATTGGCTGGTTTAAGTGGTCACTAAACACACTGTAAAATTTACCATTCTGCCTATGTTTGAACATCCATCCATGTACAAAAATTGGAAAATTGTTTTCGGGCGGTGCCTAGTAAACCAGCCAATGACCGGTCATAAGCCCTGTAAATGTCTATACTTCCATATTCCTTTCTCAAAAATATTTTCTTTCTCTGTTTAAATAAATTTAAAAATAAAAATAATATAACTAATACTGTTAACTTATTTTATATATATAATAAACCGACTTTTTTATAACTTTTGCATGCAGTCATATTTAGGTATATACATTTTTTTTCTAGTTATATATATAAACATGTTTTTATATTGATTTTTATTTTTGTATAACTGAACTCATCATATTGATAGATTTTATATTGTAAAAAGCACTTGTGCCGTATAATACATACATAAAATATTCAATCGGCAATAATTATGTTTTGTAAGATATGAATAATAATTAAGCTAAAGGGGTTGTTGGGTAAACAATTATTTTGATAACTCG
This sequence comes from Micrasema longulum, assembly GCF_059751315.1. Classification (NCBI taxonomy): domain Eukaryota; kingdom Metazoa; phylum Arthropoda; class Insecta; order Trichoptera; family Brachycentridae; genus Micrasema; species Micrasema longulum. Next base: position 64,521 of record NW_028279524.1, on the reverse strand, counting down.
ATTTCCCGTCCCATAAACATATTTTGAATAGAAACTTGCATCTCAAAGGACACGAATTCAACTTTGAGACAAAGACATTTAATCTAATTCTCTGAAGATATCCTTACCAGTACGTTTTAAGGATATCATTGTTTCTACTCCAAACAAGCTGCCTATTTAATACCAAATTGATTATAAATGTAAGTTGATATTTGAACCCAGCACCAACCGACTTTTTCCATGTCTACCAATTTCGAAACGTACTCGTCCCTTCATCAGGACACTCATTGTACTAAAATACAAATCTCACTACACACCTTCACCATTGTAGTATTAGTTAAATTTTCTTATTTAATCGATGTTTTTTGGAGTACAATTTTTTCTGGGCTCGGGCGAATGAAAAATACAATTAGTATTTGAAATAGAACCAAAATCCTGAACGAGTGTTGTTGACTCAAAAACAACCCTCGGGTACCTAAAAATCCTGAAAATTTAAATCTAGTGGCGAAAAATCTGCTCAGTGTAGTGGTTGGTGCATTAGCCTTTCACGCTTGAGGTGCAGGGCTCAATTTCTGGCAGAGTGGACATAAAATATTGTTTTTTAAGGTGGTTCTACAAAGTTTAAAAAGTTCTTAAATGTTTAAAAAGGCTATAAAAAAATGAATACTGGAGCTAAGTAGAAGTAAAATAGATTGTCTCATTCGCTCAAACCAATTTTGAATCAACTGCTTCACAACTGAATAACTTATGTTAGGTTTTTGTTATTTTCATTGTGTGTTTTGTAATATAAATAATATAGATGTACATAAATACCTTGTTTTTAAAACTGTCTGAATATTGGTCAATTATGTTTGTTTTTTTAAATTAGTCTTCTTTGTTTATTCTCAAATGTAATTTCAAAAAAGTATATTGTTAAGTGTCCTTGGCACAGAAAACCCAATGGGGTCATATTATTTTTATTATTAATTATAGTTTAATAAATATTTTTTTAAACTATTCATAAAATAAAGAATAATTATAATATCCAACATCAGCCTTGCATGCAATTTGTCAAATTCATGGTGAAAGGGGCAACGAAACAGGAGAGTTAAACTCAATCAAAATAAAACATTTAAGTTTGTAAGTGAAAAATCTTGATGGAATTTTATTTTAATTTATTGTAGAAATAAAAGATGAGTGATACTTTAGTCAACAAATTTAGAATATTCAGTAAGCGGTTTTGAAAGCGATGAAACCGGTCACTGGATATTCCGAATCTGTGGATTAAAGTATCACTCGTCCTTTATTTCTTTAGTAAATTTCAATAAAAGAATAATATGTTAACCATATTTTTTTTAAAAGTATTTTATTTACTGACAAAAAACCTTTTTATAGTGTAACAAAACCATTTGGAAGACCTCGGTCTTTTGAATGGTTATTTGGTATGTGAAGGAAGTGTTTATACAGTAATATTTCATTGTTCTGGACTGGCAACCAAAACATAAGACTAATCACCTTTTGATCGTATCACATATGATCGAGGAACGCTGCATTTAATGTTCCAATGCATCGCCCTATACACTAATGATGATTTTGTTATACTATTCAAGAAAATAGAAAATAAAAAATAATTTACCTAAATGGGGTAAACACAATATGACATTTCTGAATATTTTTAAGTGTTCACTCATTCGATTCTACAGAGGTAAAAATAATACATTGTTCAATTAAACTTTACGCAATAATTTTTTATAATCAGTAAAAATAATAAGTGGTTTCGGAGTTCTTTTAACTAACAATTGAACTTCCTTAAACATATTTCAAACGTCAGAGATAAAGGAATGAGATTGCTAGATTTTATCATGAAAATGTCCAAAAACTTTTATAGTATACAAGCTCTTAAAATTATTCACACTGCATTTGTTCCTAGTCAAGTCGAATACTGGACTATATGGTCTCCGTATTATAAAGTATACAATAAAGTTCTGAAATTGATACAGAGAAGATTTCTAAGACACATAAACTACTATCCTAATATCTCAATATACATATATGATTAACTATAAAGCATTACCAACTTGACAAAAACTACTTTCATTTTATGACAGAAAAAAAATTCAGTTTACATTGTCGATAAAAAAATACCACTCTTTTACATTTTTAAAGCAATTAAGGTCTATGAAATACTGTCCAGTAAAAAAAAAAAAATTTGTTAATTATTAATATCATAAAAAATATTTTTAAATTTGTAACTTTGAATTCCCGCAAATAGGCAACGCCTCTATTACGTCACGATTTATGCTTATTTGTTCCTGGCCGTTTAAATTTGTTACGAACATTATCACGAATCCTGACGTCACGAAAACCGAGGCCAAACACGTCGCGTTTTTCTAGTAACGTATTTTTATTAAGTTTCTTTTTTTTCTATAAAAATATTTCTTCATAATATCCATGTTAGTTTTGAAAATACAATTAATTATTCAAAATCCATTTCATATATTTTAATCGGTATTCGTAGTATGTGATATTTTTCTATTTCAATAACTTTATCATAGGTTGGCAACTATTGCTCGTAAATTTAGTTTATTTTTGATATTTTCAAAACGATTGATTCACATATCAGAAAATGTCTAAAATTGCCTATTTTACTTAGAATTTACTTTAGTAAGTTAAATTTTCTATTCAAATACCAGTGCATTTTGTATCTCATCTGTATTTTTATTTTCCATTTTATCTTGTTCTCCAGTTGTATTTGGTTTGTTCAATGTACAATATTTTATATAATTTGTTCGATTTACATCCCGTGTACCGATTTAGTAGGTATATTTAATTTTGTATATTTGTGTAGGAAATGTTGGAAAATTTAAAGCCGCAGAACACTTTTCGCCGCGACTGGGAATCAATTTGTTTACAAATTGGATGTCGCCAACACCCACCGACACCCGCATCCACATAAACCCGCATTCACATATACCCGCATCCACTCACACCCGCATCGCATTTTCTTACACGCGCAACCATCTTTTTATCTGAAAAGAAACGAATGACTCTAGAAATAGTAACTTGAAGCATGAAAATTAACTTCACTTAGCATCAAACATCAATTGAACTAAAGTCTATTACGGTTTTTAACTGGCTTAGTTAAAGATTTATTTTCTGCGTTCGAACCAGAAATCTGGTCGAGTGATTTTGAGTCCACGGCGACTCTCTTGAGTCTAAGTTCCAATTATGGTCCAAGAAGAAATATAAAAACTGAAAAAAATGTAGGTAAAAGAATTCAATCATATGAATCTCACCGGCAACAATAATAAATAAATCTGCTGTACTTATATTTAAACACAAGACGTCAATTTCTGAGTTCGTGCACCCATCACTACTTGTATTCCTAGAGAAAAACAGTTTAACGGTAACTGCAAAAGTCAAATATCTAGGGCACATACTGACTGATAATTGTAAAGACGATCAGGACATAAAGAGACAGAGAAGAGCCATCAATTTCAGGGTCTCTATGCTAGCGAGACGCTTCTTTCAATGCAGTAACGAAGTGAAGAAAATCATATTTACTTTGTATTTGACGTCCATGTATACAGCGGAACTTTGGAACAACTATACACAAAGAGCTTGGAATAGATTAAGGATCACGTATAACAACTCATACAGACAATTATTCGGATTGCCTAGGTACTGCAGTGCCTCTGAAATGTTTACAGCTGGACGAATAAACACTTTCGCTGCCCTACTTCGCCAAAGAGCCTGGATCCTATAGGAACGCCTGAAAAACTCTAATAACGAAATTCTCCATGCCATTGCAGGGTGGATCCATTCACCGTTGTTCGAGCGATGGCGCGATATGTTAAGACCACCATAAGTGCTGCAATATAAAATTTTATTTTATGTTTATAATTATGTTTATTGTTATATTTATGTTTATTTTAAATTTTGGTTTATATTTATAATTATGTTCATGTTTATTATTAACATCAACAGATGGAAGATTTGAAGGAATATATAAGTTGATAACAGCCATGAAACTGGTAGAGTCTAGAGCACAAAACGTTTATGGAAGCAGGACGACAGAATATATTGTACCAAACCTATTTAATAAGCTTCTTGCAGGTAAGAAACTCTACTAGTTTGCAGCAAAGAAGCAAACGATTCAAGGATTTCCTCATCAAGAACCAAAACTCCAGGTGTAAAGTTGTGGTTGTCCAGTCCAAAATATATTTGTATTGTTTAATTTTAAGTGTTTTTTTTGTTTTGTTTGTTTTTGTGTTTATTTGATTATCGCAATTATTTACTAATAAAAAAAATGTTGTAGAAACGCGCCAATAAACTTTTGTTTAGATTTTGTTTACTTTTGTACCTTGATTTAATAAAAAAAAAATAAAAAAAATAAAAGACGACAGAATGGTCAATGCTACACAGTGTGCATAGTGGCCACTTAAATAAGTCAATAATATATCATAAGCCCTGTGAATGCCTAGGCTTCTATATTCCCTTATCGAAAAAGTTCGCTTTCTCTGTTGTAATATGTTAATAATTAAAATTACATAAAAATTTAAAAAATTAAATCCAAATACAAGAACTAAAACGAAATATTTCCTATAACAATCACATATCTATGGTCTAGAAGAAAACGAGCTAATTATAAATTTAATATTCTATTTGATAAGCAGTTAATAGTTTAAGAATTTGCTTTTTGTTTTTGTTTTCACGTCACTTTTTGTAAATATGCAGCTACGATTTGGGAAGGGATGAAACATTTGTCGTCTAGCGAGTACAAATAGTATAACATGCTCATTTAATACATTTAAAGTTAAAATTTCAAGACTCAATTTTTCTTGTACTTAACGCGCTCTTCTTCTAGGCTATGGATATGCTACAACATAGAAAATAACAATTTAAATATGGTATTTAAAGTGTAAATAATTAGAGCAATCAATAATCTTATGAAATAATGGTTTATACGATATTGAAAACGACTTGGTGAAAATTCTTAAATACTGTAAAATAAGATTATTTGCAGATGATGCCCTGGTATATATTGTAGGAGAAAATTATGAATCCATAGTACATCAACTAAAATATGACCTTAAAAATATCTAAATATGGTTGAAGAAGAATAAACTTAAGCTGAATACAGATAAAACTAAGTTTATGAACATAGGAAATAAAAAAAATCCTATTTCACCAACAATAATGATGGATGCAGAAATATTAAAGGAAGTGAAAGAGATAATTTGGGGATTATAATAGATTCTAGATTGATAGCAATGTGACAAATAAGATAGCAAGGAAGGTTTCTCTTATGGGAAGAATCAGAAGATATATAACTGCAGATTCGTGCAGGATGATTTATAATTCCATAATTGTGCCTCATATAAATTATTGTAGTAGTATTTTGTTTTTGGAAACTGAAGGCGAAAAAAATAAACTTACTGTTCTGCAGAATAGGGCTATGAGAGTTATTTAAAAAAAAAAAATACACCAGAATAAACATGAAGTAAGACTACCATTTCGTAGGAAAACAAGTACACAGAACTCATTGATGTACCGAGCTGTACAGTTATATTATAATGAAATACCATTGGAAATAAGAGAGCAAAAAAATATTATTTCATTTAAATGTCAATTAAAAAAACATGTGTTTAGCAGATGAATTTTAAAAAGTAATCTTATTCGTGTTAGCTTTATAGAAGTTTTCTTTTTAAGTGTACGTATATCGTTTGAAAAATGTTAATAATTAGTATATGTTTTAATAATAATTAGATATTAGTTAATATTAAGACATTCATTTATTATGTTTGTACAATTTAAAGACAAAATAAAAATAAAAATAAAAATAAATAATAAAACGAACATCAAAATACATGAAGCGGAAATAAAGATATGTGTAAGGGAAGAAAGTAAAATGGGATAAAATAAATTATTTAATTTCATGAATTAATGCGTGCGAGAGAATTTTCACTATTCCTGAACCTTGAACAGCCATGTATCGTAATGTGTATTAGTGATTTGATTGTTTTTGTTTGTTGTATTTTTTATGGACTACGTGCCGTACCTTAAACGATCGATGTACAAGTTTTAAAAATATATTTTTATAAATACCTACTCATACTCGTATAAAGATTGTAGTGGAGAATTTCGAAAAGTTTTTAATCAATTCTTAATTAATGAAGGTCTTTAAAAGACTAACACATTACAACATAGATTAAGAGCGTTTCAGAGAAGGTAATACAGAATTCTAGGCATCTACAGGGCTTTTGACCTGTTATTAGCTGGTGTAATTGACACATTCACCATTCTGCCCACATTTGAATATCTATATTCCTTCAATTATTTTATCTGTTGACGTTTTTGAAGTTAAAGAGCTGATACCGTTATTTACAGGGTGAGATTCATCTGATTGAATTAGGTAACCCAAATTTTTATTTTTTAATTTTTATATTTCTTCATGCACCAGGTGAACTTATCAACATGTCTCTGTCTATGAAAAACATTTCATTGCATTGGCTACGCCCCTAATGCGTCACGGTTCAGTTAAATTTTAAAAAAAATGTAAATGGTTGGTTTAAAAGGTTAAATTAAAATAAAACGAATATTGACGTCATAATTATTAAGGTCAAACATGTCACGTTTTTGTAAACACATATTTTTTTGAACATTTTTGTTTCTATAAATTATGTATGAAAATGTTTATCCACAATATCCATATTTATTTTTAAAATACATTTTTCTTTTTAAATCCATTTTACGTGTATTCATCTGTTTTTTTTATAGTATGTGATATTTCCATATTAGCTGTTGGGCTGTGATGGACAGTAAAAAAAAGAAAATTAATTAATTAGCTTTCATGGATCTGTCAGATCTGCCAGTTTCAATTGAGATATTAAATACACATTTCAAGTGATTCAGAACATTATGTTCAAATTAGGAAATCAAATATTGTATTGTATTTACAGTCCCCTGACGCACTGTAGTGTTAAACCATATCATTTTTCGCAATAGAACCGTCTGCTATATTTTCTAGCTCCATGTAAGAAAAACGTAATTCCCCCTGAGGTTAAGCGAATTCGAAACGACAAAATATTCGGATTCCTTTTCTTCAAGTTATAACAATTTTCAAACCACACAGACACATATAATACTAACAGCGTTCCTCCTTTGAAAATAACATTTGAATAACCGGGACTTGAATACATTTTCGGAATTTTTTCAGACTCGTTTCTTTCAGCGCACTGCCGAATCACGTATTTTTCAGGCGTACTTTTCAAATAAAATTCGTTGATTTTCAGAAATAAGCGCCTGAAACATTTGCGACCTCATTTCGGATACATATTATACACTGTCGAGGTAATCGGATGAGATTTCCAGATTGTAAGAAATACCACTGCTCAAATATTTATTAAGTTTAATAAAATATTACAATTACTTAAGAAAACACTTAGAAACAGAAAGAAAAACAGTATTAAAATTATGGTTTTAGTTGGAATAGTTTGTTTTTAAATAATTAAATTCAATTTATTTATTTTAAATAACATACATTTCAAAATAAAATTTAAGACGTACCTACGCATAAAAAGACAAAAAATACATAAACGACTCTTCAAGTCAAAATTTTTCGAGAATCCTGCTTCAGAAAACCTCTTTGGATACATGAAACGGATCAACATTCAGAGCAATGTTGACAGGCATAGTGGTAGGGTTTTCAACAGGCATAACAATCAGCAGGTTGGTCCTGTAAATCAAAATATGAAACAATCTATGCTGAAGCTGTCTATGGTAATTATCAGGAACAAACTAAACCAATTCTTATCATAATCTCAGAATTATCGACAATACATCAAAATAATCGTTAAAAATGTGTAGTCAAATACACATTCCTTCTAGTCTTTTAATTGTTGCAGCCGAGCATACCCTGTAGAAACTCAGTCGGGTAGAGCCAATGATAATACCCGCACTCTCTCATGTAGAGATATCCCAGAAATTTCTTTTGAATTTTCTCTATCATAAGAGAGTAGATCAGTTCATGTGACCCCTAATTTATCGAGCCATTCTCGAGACTCGCACCAAGGAGTTCTAAAGAGTTCTCAGTACGAGGGTATCTTCGAAAACCCTGGCAGTACGCAGAACGAATCCTAACACCTTCAATGCTTAACCTCTGGTCGTCTATATGTGATCATGAAATATCAGGGTGCTCGCAAATCTAACGTTCAGATTTATAACATTCGATGTTTGTAGCAGATTCGGGTCATTCATTTTGTAGCGAAAAAAAATTAGTTTTTTGTGTCCTCGTGAAGGACTTGACCCAACACTTGGAAACATTAAACTGAAATTTTTTTTGCCTTCCACATTTACATATGTTAGATATTTCTGCTTGTAAAAGACGAAAACATATATTTATGTACATAAAACATACATAAATCTTTGCATACATTTATAAATATTTATACTTAAAAAATAATAACAGCAATAATATAAGCTCAAAACATAAATATTGTGCAGATATTGAGTTTGAGAACAAGCCACTGTCACGGGCTATTAGGCAATTTAACAGCAGCCATCTCCTGATTTTCCAAAATCTCCACAAATACTTACTAAATACTAAAAGAAACAAACAGTCGACAATGATATATTTCCATTATAAAAAATACAGTTTAAAGACAGACCAGCAAAGTTTCTTAATATGAATCATACATATTATTAAATTGTGTTACAACAAAGGGTGTGTTTATGTGTATTTGTATGAGAGTAAGTGTAGATGTGTGTTTATGTGTATTAGAGTAGGAGTAAATGTTCAGGTGTGTGTAAGTGTGAGCATCATTAAATAGTAAATGGGATCGTATCGCAGCCAGAAATAAAGAATCTTTTTTTTTAAAATAAATTAAGGGGCATGTAGAATAAGAACGATAGAGGAAAGAGTGTTGTGCATAGTTAGTGCTACAAACTGGCAGATGGAACAAATAGTTTTTTTTTGTCACGCGAAAGGGAACATTGAGATTAATTTTGGAGAGTAAAAAAACCTTCTACGGTTTTGACCTTTTATTTGATAATTTATGTAAATAGCATAATTCAGATACAGTGCGTCTATTTTCAAAGGTAAAAAATCTATTTTTAATTTACAATCGGGTTGTGGTCCAGTGGTTATTGTTGCGGACTCACGGATCAGAGTTCCGAGGTTCGAACCTAACCGAGGTAAGCAAAATTTAAAAAGTCAAGATGATTTTTACATCATTCGAAGTTTAAATCTAATAATTGACAATGGAGAAGGAAAAATATTTTGGATTGTATTAACTGATGTTATGTTTTGTCACAAAAAATGTTTTCTTTTTATGAACTGTCCCTTTAACTCCTAAGAGTAAAATGACAAGTCCATGTATTATACGTTTTTTTAATTTAAAAAAAAGTTTTTTGAATTTCTCCAAATTTTTTACTGTATTCAACCCCCTAGAGAGCTGTTTATGTTGACATAATACAATAGAGATAAAAAAAAATAAAGGTAAGGAAAATATGAAGTCTAGGCATCCACAGGGCTTATAACATGTCATTGGCTGGTTTAAGTGGCTCTTTAACTTCACAAACGTAAACAGATGGAAGAATCGAAGAAATATAGATGTTCAAATATAGACAGAATTGTGAATGTTAAACCATCTGTAAAGTGGCAATTTAAACCAGCCAATAACATGTTATAAACTGGGCCAGAATTGGATGCCTTGACATCTATTTTGCCTTCTATGATATTTTCTTAATCTCTGTTGTATTCTGTTAACAATTTTTTTTTTTTAATACATTGATATCTCCATTCCCGTTTCCGAGCCAGTGAAGTCTGTCGATTGGAGAATTCACAAAGTAATTATGTCTACCAGATGCCATTAAAAAAGTAGAACGCAATCTTGTACATTTATTTGGAACTTTCATACACAAATAAATCGGATTAAAGGGGTGAAATAATTTTCTAGATGTCATTTATTTTACCAACGAACGTAATCAAATTTGATTTGCTTATTTATATGTTTTTTTAACTAAATTAAAAATGAAATTTGAATCGTTAAATAACTATTTGCAGCGTATTATAATGAATGAAACACGTTTTACGATAATTTGAAAGTTAGATATTTTCTTTCACTTCAAGATTAACGAATATTAAGATGAGTTTGTTGGCGAAAAGTCCGCAAAATGCTTAACCTTACACTTGAGATTAAAATATGAGTTGAAATTCTTGATTCTTGATCTAGGTTTTAACGAGTCCTCGAAAAAGACGCGGTATGATTACAGAACAAAAGATATCCTGATACTTTATCCGCGCCTTAATTAAATACCTTGAAATTATGAATTAGAAAATATCTGAAAGGGGTCCCTCCGTGCTAAGCTGAGCCAGCGGTCGAACAATTGCAAAAGTAAATGTTTTAATGGTGGCTGTAATTGAAAAAGTTTTCTCTGGAAAGGCTTTCGCTCAGCAAACGACTGATAAATATTTTAGTTAAGTAAACATTATTTCTAGAATATTCCAACACGACGCGACGTGGTCTAGAATAAATTAATCTACTCGGAAAAATTTCAAAGCATCAAATTCACACGCTCTTTTAAAATTATTTTGAAATTCATTCACACGATAAAAATACTTTATCAATTAACGATACGTCTAAATTTATAAACGTTGGTTTATTTCTTGCTGAAGTGCATTGAATTAAAAAAAAAAATGCTTTTTATGAATAAAATTTTCAATCTATTTCTAGTATTTTTTTTATTTTCTATTTTTAAAAATATTTTGTTGAATTAATAAAAAAAATACCCGAATACAAATTTGGACACATTGTTTACATTTTTTTATTACTATCACCAACGTTTAGTTGTAAATTGAATAATAAAACATTTTATATAGGGAAATAAATGTAACGGTTGAAATGCTTTAATTTAGAGTATTGGATAAGGATCTGATCGTTTAAATATATCTAATGGCTGGGAAAATTATTATTCTGCAAACTGGGATGTTAAAAAATCTTTCGTTTTTAAGATAATTTACTTCTTTTATAATAATTGTATTTCAAACTGTAGGAAGTGGCGGCTTTAATTTTGTCTTTGTACAAAAAGTATTATTTAACATATTTTTAAAGTAGTCGTGTTGTTCTTACATTGTTTAAATAAAGGGCATTCCGAATTAACACATCTTGTAGTAATTTAAACCTTAAACACATAATTCAGTGAATACAAATCGTTGGATAGAGAAGGCCCTACTATGTATAATTTGTTTGTAGTTTTTATTCATAATCATTTAACCTGTACCTCTGTTTGTATTCGAAATAAATAAAATAAAATAATTATAAAAAATATTAAAAACGGTCGTACCTAATTTTTACAAATCGTAACGTAGTTAAAAAGTCATAAAATATAAGACACATGCTAAGTTTTACAAATCTTACAAACATATTTTGATGTACACGCTTTCAAGATAATAACAAAATTACCCATTAATGTATGTAAAACAAAAAACTTTAAAACTTCGCCCTTATAAAAAAAATAACGTAGTTAGAACAAATTGTGAATTGTGAGTACTAGTTTTGTGAAATTTCTCTATGATAGCAGATTTATGATACAATTTTGTGTACAAAATAGAATCAAAACCCTGAAAAAATGTTTTTGATTCAATGACTACTTCTTATTAAAAATTCTGAAACAGGAAATCGAGTGGAGATATGCCTGCCTCGTAGTGCATAGCTAGGTTCTTTTGTCTACCACGTTTGAGGTCCTGTCTTCGATTTCTGGTAATGCCGATATAAAACGTAAGTTTAGGAGGCGGTTTTACACCTTTTTTTGTACCTGGAAGTTGGATTATTATTTTTTATTTATTTTTATTTTAGAAGGTCAACATAAACAGACAAATATAAAAAGAAAAATAATGGAACCCACCAAACTGCAAAACCGGCTTGTAAGCACGTTTTGTATTTTTCCTTTACAAAGAAAAAGGTAAGAGAAATTTAAAAAGTAATATAAACATTATTAAGAACTCAAAGCTTACGTATTTTTAACACAAAATATATTTACAAAAAATTAAATAGATGACTGTTAAAATAAAAAATAAACTATTTAAAGTCTTGTTACATATTAGCCATTCAATTATATTTTTCGTGAATGTTTTGTAATATTTTCTTTTAAGATTTGCTTAGGAATCTTTTTGAAAATTTTAGGGATTGTATAATGAAGTGTTTTTTGGGCATAGTGAATACATATATTCACATTATCGTTTCCTATTACGTAAAAAAAAAACATTTTTTGTGTTTGTAATGGGCAGTGACGTCTTAGATTATTTGTTTATTTGACCACCGCAATTCCATCAAGAACAAAGATAAGGTTAGTGGCGTCAATTCTTAATCCATCTCATTCGTTGGGGTTATGTTCGATTGACACTGCATACCGCATATCGCGGATATTTCAAAATTTTGTTTAAATTAAAATACAGTTTACTCCGCTCAATAATATCGTAGAAGCCCTAGGGCTTTGCCCCCTGAAATTTCTCGCCCCGCATCTACGTGGAATTCTTTTTTCCCACTACCACAATTAAATATAATATTAGAATGACTACAAATAACACACCTGTAGAAATAATCATATTTGAGGTTCGAAATAAGATATTTTACAACACGGAATTATTTGCGTTGGCACTTACTTAAAAAAATAATATTTGAAATAACATAAAGGTAGTAAAGTATACCTTTTTTTTAATTTACATAATGTAATATTTTTATTGGTAAATTAATTTTAACGACTGGATAATCGAATGAAAAGTAAATTAGGTAACATGTTTTGAGAGCTTTAAATGATGAAGCAATTTTCAAACCACCTTATACGTTTTAGTGGGTGGAAAATTATCCGAAAAATAAGAGGCTGATAACAAAGTTCTGGGGATTTAATTTCGAACACTTTTGGGGGTAAAAGAAGAGGTTAAAAAGGGTAGATTCTCGCTTCGTTAGCGCGGGGAGGCCATAAATTATTACCCAGAGAAACTAGGAAGAATTATACAGGACCCATTTCTGAAATTGTTTTCATGTATAAGTGTAGTGCTTCATGTAATTTATTTCACTCTGTTAGCTTTGCAAAATGCAGCGAGACCACAGCTCTCCAAATGGCGTGCGGTAGTTATGATCGTTAATTTAAATCACCTTGCATTTCTCGTTTGTTAGTTAGAACATACTACAGGTGAAATGGATACAACAAAGATACTAACCTTACATTAGGATAAACTATACGTTTTGGGATATGTAAAAAGTCTACACATTTACATGGTTAAACCTAAAGATTAAAGGCAATAATTTATATTTAAATATCTAAGAAAATAAAATAATAAGGGTTACTTATTCTTTCTATTTATTCTTTAAAAGTTTTAAATACCTGGGCTCCGATTACAATGGGAAGTTAACAGAGTTATCTTCGACTGCTTATAAAGAAAAACCGATACCTAATATCAAAATCGTGATTTAAAGTAAGATGATTAGCAAACTCTAAAAAAAATATATTATTTACACATCTCACGTGTTCTTTAATGCAAATATTGAATCTACGTGACGTTCTCCCAATGTATCTCGATGGGCACGAGATGCATGTATTTGAGTATTTGCATGTTGTGTATTGAGTGCCCTGATAAAGAGACGGGTACGTTTCGACACCGGTACACTAAAAAAGTCGGTAAGTGGTTTTATACCTATATTTACTAACATTTGTTAAAAATTTTCACCACAAAGTTAATGCTTTAAACATAAAGATTAAATTGTATGTTTTAATGACTGACAGAATGCATTAATTAATCGTTTGTATTTATTTCAAACATTTTAAACTCTAGATGCAAGATGATGATTTTAAATTTTATGCTATGCCTAGAATAAAAATTACTCCTTCAAAGCTTTCAAAAAAAAAAAATGGTAGGAGAAATAATGCGTTGAAAGAATAAAAAAGCTTTAACTGTGATTATTTCGGAACATTTTAAAATGAATTAATGCATTTTGTCAGTAAAATCTCGATATATTCTTTTCAAAAACATAAAACAAACATTATTTTATGAGGTAACTGCATTGAATTTAATTAGCATTTCAAATCATGTTCATTAGTCAACGGTAATCATATTTCACAATGAATACACAACGCTCTTGCTAATTATTTCAGATGATTATGATGCTATTGTGATAGCTTTAGTAGTGAATATCTACTATCAGATACATTTGTTAGTGTATAATTTTATTGAGTATTAAAAAAATATTTAATTTATAACTCTGTACCACTGTTTTATTTCATAACGAGGCCATCTTAACATTTATTTTAAGTATAATTTAGGTCGATATTATTACTAGGTTTTTCGTTTTTATCTCATTTTTTATTTTATTTGAATTATATAATTAAATGAAAGTAGTTTTAAATTTTTTTAATCAAATATTAAAAACATTTTTTGCGCTACACGTATTAGTTTAAAAATTTATTTGTTTATCCTGTTTTATGTTAAAATAATAGCAATAATATTAAGTTCTTTTGACTCTCTAACTTGGCCAATAACCTTGTTTCAAAAATATATTACTTTACTAACTTAAAACGCAATTTGTAAGATTAAATTCTCTTTTTCAATTGCTTGTGACTTTAACAAAATTTCAAAAATAGCCGTGAAAACAAAATATTAAACAGTTATGTGTAGAAAAAAAAAAAAATTAATTGAAAATACCAAAACGCTGGCAAACATGTTTGAAAAAATCATAAATACCACTTTTTAATTACAATATTTTAAGTTTTTCTAAATTATTGTTGACAAAAAACTAAACCTTACCACCAATGGAGTCATTATATTTTATTATATTTTTTCAGGCGTTGGCTAATGTGTGAATGTATAATAGTGTCTAAAGTGACCACTTAAACTATCCAATGACAAGTCATACGCCTTTTAAATGCCTAGATTTCTATATTCCCTTTTTTTAAATATTTTTTATCTCTTTTGTTGTGTATCGATATTAATAAAATAGTTTATAAAAGATATTTACAAGGGTATTTGCTCTTTTAAGAAAGGCCACTTAAAATTGTATCAAACCAAATCGTTTTTCACACTTCCTGAGTTTTCATTCAACTTAAGGTTACTCTGAGGGGTGGGTATCTTATATAGGGGCGGCGCTCGAGGGTAGATAGGGGTAGATAATGTCGAGGAAAGTATCAAATAAACAGATAGGGATGAAGAAAGGTGTAGGTCAGAGAGGGCTGAGCAGATTAAGGAACCGACCAAAGTACTAGGGAGGGGTGGTCTCGTCTTGTTCACACTGTATTGGAAATAACGCCTTTACAATCGGATTTGAAAATTGAAGTGGAAATCTGAAAAGCAATTGAATTAATTATAACTTTTTTATTATTAAAATTTCTGTTATTTTAATTATCAAAATACTATATAAATAGTGATTGTTTATCGCACAATAAAAATATATCAATGGCTTGTCATTGCTTTTTGATAAATTGCTTCTTATGGGAGCTAGAACCATCTTAAAACCCATAGAAACACCTAGTTTTATCTGCCATCTTAGGACGTATGGTTTACAAATGTAATGTAAATTTACAAATTTTTTAAAATCATTTTCGGAGTGTGAAAATCGGAAATACGAGACCTTGATTTTAATAAGAATAGTCAGTCAGACGTGCAGTCTTTTTTGCACAATGTTGTGGAGGTATCTGCTAGAGAGAATTTTCTCTATCCATATAAGAAATAATAAAGTAAACCCTTCAATACCCAAATTTTCTAATTCTTACTAAAAATATATTAATATGTTTGTTTTTTTATGCACATTCTAGTAAAAATAATGAAAAAAAAGTTTTTTCTTTCAGTTTTAATTTAATTTTTTAGGTATGAGGTCAATATTTACATTTCAATAACTATGAAGAAGCTGCAGTACATCACAAAATTAATACCTAACAGTTAATACCAATCATCAATGATATGTTTTCCTTTACAAAATATGCAATAACAATTTAGATTGCCTTTAACTGTTTAAGAAAATTAAAATTCGTATCCCTCAACGTACAACTTGGCTGCAACAATTATTTCATGTTGGTATTTCAAGCACGAATAATAATAAGAATGCATCTTTGCCCAGAATTTTTAATAATTATAACACTTTTTTTTCTGAAAAAGATATATATTTTCTCATTTTGAACAAATTTAAAGGAAATTCTAGAACCCTAATTAAAAATATAATTTAATCTTACTGTACCTACCTAATATTTTATTTTTTTGTTCACTTTAATATTTTTATTATTTTCTCTTGTTTGTAAGAAGAAAGAAAGGAGAACTCCGTATTACTCCGTATGGATCCGCCGACGAAGGGATTTTTAAGTCCGAGTGAACAAAAAACTTTTTTTTTTTTTTTAAAACTATTTCATAATTATTGTAATATTTTATTTATTTTTTACGTGTGGAATGATACTGAGTGGCTATTTCAATGAACGATTTTTTATTCTTTTTTTTACATTGTATTTAGTAATGTATAGAAAACTACAATTGGCCTATACTTTTGGTTAATTTGTAAATATCTATTTTTTTGTGGTAATGGCTGTTGTTTTTATTAAATAAATAAATAAACAAATATGCTACATCGGGAATTAAAAGGTTAAAAAATACAAGAATATAGAAAAACAAGATTTAACGATTCTTGTGAATATATTTTAATATAAAAGTAAAAATTGCGGAAATAAGAAAAACTACAGATCATTTTTTAAAAAACAAAGAAATCACCATTTGAACATTACCAAAATTACACTTTTGATGTAATACGTGCAACTGACTCATTGTTTTTAATTTTATCAAAAAGTTTTTACCCTAGCGGTGAATTTTAAAATAAATTTTAATGGCTCGTATGAATACAATATAACAAACTAGTCGCCGCCGAGTGATAAACGTGTTTGAAATCACTTTTATACACCAATATCGGTATGTAGAAGATCGTCTACATTGGACATTGTAGGATTAAGGTCCATATTTATATAAAACCCTTAATAGTGCTTACAGCAAAGACATTTCGTTGCAGTTTTGGACATATATATGGTATTTTGTTTTATTTTATGAAGTAATTCAACAAATATACATACTTAAAAAAATATAATTTGCAGGTATTTGTCGATACAATTTCAAATGCAATTTATCTTCAATTATAGAATTACACAAAATAAAAAGAATTACATTTGTTGTTTTTTTATTCTATTATTTCTCATACAGTATACAATTCAATAAAAAATATGTTGTACATTTGTAATTATTAACTAAGATTTATTCTCAAAAGATTTTGACACATGCGGGCCATAGGTGCGTGGTTTGTAGCAAAACTTGAACACAAAGGCAATTTAAATATGTCTCGATGTCTAAGTGATCTCAATGTATTTTATTAAAAAGGTCAGTACCTACTTTATAGTTTAGTATTTTATGCAGAAATTTTATATCGAAAACAACGCGGCGTTTGGTCGGGGGTTCAAAATAAAAAAGAGTTGGAAGTTGCTCCTAATTTGAATTTAAACAAGGGTAAAAAATTATGCATGATTTTAGAGTAATAATGCGTCAACCAATAGATAAGCTCTATCATGTATGTTTCATAGAACGCAAGCGATGTTGGTTAGCAACTAATTAGCAGTTCTTTTGTTTTGTATGACAAAAAACGCATAACTGTTATATTGGATGCTTTTGTCGTTGTGCTTGGCTGTGTTTGTAAATTACTAGGATATTAACGTTATAATAAATAAAAATTGACTATAGTAAATAGCAGTATGTTTGGTTGCAGCAGTAGGAGCGTCAAAGGTGTTAATGGAGTCCGTTTTCACAGGTAGAGGATTTCGAATATATTTCGATGATTGAAATTGATTTTCGGCATTTATTGTCCCTAATCGTGTATTATGTTGCTTAAAAACTTTCCTTATACAAACATATTTACTCCAAATATTTTTTTTCTCAATTTATGGGATCAATTTGTAAATTATAGTATGTTGACTGTTGATAATGACAGTTAATTACGGGCAATATGTTGGAGCCGCACTAGGCATCCATATAAAGTTTGAGTTTTTATCGAGTAGAGGTTGATTTAAATTTTACTCGAAAAAAGCAACCTAAACCTCGAAATTGCATCTCAAAAGATGTGTCCAAATTTCAGACCACTACGACTCGCCGTTTCGGAGATGTGACGGATTAACAAACAAACTTAACACAGGACTTTGGTTCCATGGAGTTGGGATTTATGTGTGAATAAATTAAAAAGAAGTATATTGTTAATATAATGAATAAACACACACATGTTTTTTCAGTTTTGTAAAATAAATATGAGCGAATTTTAGAAAATAAATTTAAATAACCCTGCAATTATAAATACACAAGTTCATATTTAAAAATATTTACACTGCAAATTTATATCCATTTGGCAATTTTCAACCTGATTACGGCACATTATTTTGCTGCGAACTACAGCAAACTTAATACCCGATAGTCACAGAATGGTTTTCCTATGTTTGGACTCCTCTATGGCTTGGCGCATTATTATTATTATTCTGAGGGTATGGTTGATTATCTGCGTTCACGTATTACTTATAACATAGAAATAACAATTTGTTGATTTTTCCCTTTAACCACCCTAGAAAATAAAAATTAAGCTACGGTAGAGAATTGTTTGAGCTTTTGACTTGTCCTCTGGTACGCCAGTTTGAAAAATTCTCGATTTCATATTACTGTTTTAATTTACTTCTATTTTAATTCAGTTCACGTAATTTCATCCCCTGTGATATATTGTCATCTTAAATAATCTGTGTTACATGCAGGGTCGTAACAAGTCTCCAAAAATGGTTTACTTAAGTTAGGTTAGAGAGCCCACGTTTTGCCTTTTGTACGTGGATTTTGCTAATGACTTTTCTAAGGGCAAAGATTGGGGCTATTTATCTAAGCCAAAGACAAATGCAACACTTATACTTAGTAAACTTAAAAATAAACAACTTCTTTTGTCACCGTTTTTAAAAAAATATTAATATATAACAGTATAGTGAAGCAATAATAAAGCTTAAATTTTGATACTTTGTAGGTACCGTTTATTTGTATTGACTTGTTTTCAGGGTGCTGAAATATGATTATTTTCTCTATTAAAATTAAAAACATTCGAAAAAAAAAAATGTTTCAAAAAAAATATAAGCAAATCAATAAATATGTTAATAACCAAAACTCTGGAAGAGTGATACTTTTTGCTATAATTCCTGAAAAGAGAGATTGAGCAAAAAAAAATGCGCTTCGTGGAGCGAACTTATTTTGGGGAAAGTTTAGTAAATATTGGCTCAAAAATAGCATGGTTGACATTAATGGCGCTTTAAATGTTGATTCTAAATTTCTCAACTTCTCATAAGGAAGTTCGATGTTATACCGACATAGACCGGCCCAAAATACCGTATCATTTCAAATATTGATGTTTAGTTTTACGTCACTTTGTTTGACTTTTGAAAAATTGGTTTAATAATACAATAAATAAATAATACCGAAAAAGTTTAAGAAAAAAATACTTGAAACATGGTTGATCTAGAAATGGCATTCTAAATTATGACTTTAAATTTCACGTCTCTACATTGATTTCACGATTCTACATTGAGGAGAACCGAGGATTCTTTTATTTGAAAATAGCACTGTACACTTGAAAATTATAAATGAAATGACACTTCAAAATTTAACGTTGCTACGAAGTACCGTTACAGATAAAGTTTTGTGACGGCCAAATAAACAAACACACACAGGTGTATGAGTATGTTTTTTTTTCATTTGTTTTGTAATTAATTAGAAATATCGATAGTAATATATGTGAAAAATATAACAAATTATATATACAAAGAACAAAACCAATGATAAATGTCCATATAAATACATTAAATACTCGTACAATACATGTTAGTGTGCTAGGGTAAGAGTAAGTGTGTGAGAGGGTGGTTGAGTAGATATTATAATGGAATAAGGGTAGACATGTGTGAAGATCATCACACAAGATAAAAAATATAAGAAAATAGATAGAAATTAGATTTTATAAAAAAAAGTACAAGTGATTTTTTCTTAAAAACGCGCATTTTAAATGTTAATTTGTTACAATCAAAGAGATCAAAGGAATCTAGAATGAGAAACATTCTGGCAATTAATTCCTCCTTATCTGTATTTAACGTGTAATTTGATTTTTATACTGTAATTTATTGTTCACGTTTACAAAAGATTGTATGAATCCCAAGTGAATAAAAAAATATATTAAAATGTGTGACAAAGTTGAGACAGAAATTAAACAGCGGAGAGACTATCACTTCCTCTCTCTTCTGTTCAATATACTTCATAGTCCTAACGCTCCTTTATACCTGCGCGAAAAATGTCAACGCTTATCAGTTCATGGTTTCCCTCTTCATTCTAATTCTCAAGGCACTCTCTTAGTACCCATCCACAATTCTTCTTTCTTCTCTAACTCATATAGTGTCCATGCGGCTCAACTGTGGAATAATCTCACATCCACCATTAAAGATGTTACTACATTATCTCTGTTTAAATCACGTCTGAAGGAACATCTCTTTTTTTTCCTTAATCTCTCCTCCTTTTCTTTTGCCTCTTTTCTCTTTTTCTCTTTTCCCATTGAGTAATAGTTTTGATTTAAGGTTATTTATAAACAAATACGTTTATTTCTATGTTTATATATCTTTAGCTTTTTAATCTAATTTTCTATCGAATATGTTCTGTAACTTGAATTATAAAAATATAACTTTTATTTTATAGGTTGGTTTATATTTCTTCTAAAATTGCCATTTAGCAATAAACCCGTCAATGTACAAATAACATTATGTACAAAAAGTAAAATAAAAAAGTAAATAAGTGCATTATTTATAATTTAACTACTGTATTCATTCTTACGAGCGTTGTTATTAAATTTGATACCGCATCCAAGGAAAACGTCTGGAAATCAGTGTGAGCAATGCAACGGAGGTTAGGGTACGTGACTTAGCCAAGATAACAGTGAGAAAACACACCTCATACTAGAAGGTATTCATTTTCTGCAGATTATTGCAGCATTAAATCTTAACTTTCCTTCATACTCTGAAAGAAGATTTTCATTTGAAACATCCATGTGTATTTACTTAATTTTTATAACTTTAATTATAAAGGTACGCTTAATAAAGCATATTTTAAAAACTTGTTTTTTAAATTCCTGTTTGCAAAAAGTAAATTACAGTATCTCCTAAAATTCAACATATCAGGCGTGAAAAATTATTGGATTTTTCATTTTTTGTTTTAAATAATTTAATACAATAAAATACATATTTATAAAGAAGAAAAAATAAAAGAATTTGAGATGATAAAGTCACTCGTATACCGAAATAATATTGAAATCCCTAAAATCCATACAAGTTATGGTCAAATAAGCTTTGTCGTAAAAGTGTAAAAAATTATAATCATCTCACCAATAAACTAAAAACTATTTTTACAATTGTAAAAACTGTATTTAATTTTAATTTGTATGAATATTTTATAATTCTTTGTATTTTTTTTTATATCCTATAATTTATAATTTTTTTTTCATGTACTAATTTATTCAAAATGATATAAATTATAATAAATAAATAACTATAACTTTGTAAGTCACTCTCCAAGCACAAGAGTCCGTCTCTTATTGTGGAGAGTTATATTTATAACATTTACTAAATGTAGAAAAGTAGATTTGAATAGATTTTTTTTTAAAACATGTCACATTTCTGAAATATATTGAAAAATGATATTTTTATAAATGCATCACATATTGGCTGGTTGAAAGAAACTAACGTTTGACCATAAGCCCGCAAATGTACAAATATGTATCCACAACAAGCATAATTTAAAAAAAACAGATGCTCGTTGTATATCTAAAACGCAGAATATTTTATAAAAAAATTAGGGGCCGAGGCGGGGTCTTAGATATCATGGATCGTACAGCAACATAAAAAAATGGCAAAGGGCAGGACACTTGGCGAGACAAAATTATACCAGGTGGACCCCCAGAATAATAAAGTGAAGGGCAAACAAAGAAGAGTTTGAAGGCCACCAAATCGATGAATCGAAGGCATTACCTTAATAGCAAGAGCATGGGTAAAACAGCGGATGTCAGAAAGAAGTGGAAACGTTTGGAAGAGGTCTTCATCCAGAAGTGGAGAGAAGAAGGCTAAAGAAGAAGATGTAAAATAAACTTTTTAATAAATTTATATAAACTGCACTGTTTTTATATTATGAATTACGCACGATTTATAATCCTGAATGTAAAACTGTTATTAATAATAAAACACATTCAATACCTGTGCGTATTGTATTTATCTGTTCATACGTATTAATTTTATTCAATACATAATAAATGAAATGTGATGTGTTGCCTACCCCATCGATTCCTAATAATTTATTAAACATGACAAGGGTAGTTGGAACATAGAGGGGTGATAATATGATTACGTTTTAGCAGAAGGGATGATTCAGAAGTTCAAAAATCACTCTCGACATTTTCACGAAAATTCAACAAAGCCATAAAATAAAATGATACATTATTTTGATTGATTTTAATATTGATTTAAACTTGCATTTACAGTTTCAAGTTTTTATATTAGTTTTGTTTTTACAACAGAGAAAAAAAATAATTTTTTAAAAAAATTATGACTTATTGGGGACTCGAATGAGTTGTTGCTGTTTTTGTGCGACGTTTCTCGATTTCAATTTGTCCGGCACTTAATTTAATGTTCTTGCTTTTATATCGTTTTTAATTAATTAATTTATTTATTTTATATACGGCTAAAGCCAATGACAACAGTTATATTGCAGCGGGTTATTTATTTATTTATTTTAATACTTCACATTTACATATACCAAAAAATGAAATTAAGACAGGCGCCGTGGCGAAGTTGGTAAGGCGACCAACTGTGAAACTGACGTCGCAGGTTCGATTTCCGCCAGTTGCAAAAAAAATAATTCAAGAACGCTTTTTTTTCAATTGATCTTGGGTGTTGTGGTGTATTTTTCATTTTTTCCTTCTTTATTTCATCTATCCCAACTGCTGACAAGCCTTTTAATAGAGGCTAGGCGGGTTTTTCCTTAAAAATAAATAAAATAATAGTTATAATTTAAGGGAGGGCATATTGCCTTAAGGCAATTTTTTCCTACTTACCCAAACCGTTCAATTTGAGAAAATTATAAGAACATGGACATATTCTAAGGAATTATACTAAATCTAATAATTTTACACAAAATTAAAAAAAATAAATTATGTCAATAAAATTAAAAATACGAGTATATTATTACAACCAACCTTTCCGATTTTTTTTTATGGCGAACGCATCTACGGATGCAGTTTATTTCTAAGCTTTCTTTTTGTGACAGAATGTCAGTTGGGCCACTGTTGATCTTTAAAAAGAGGCTACCTTGAGTGTAAGTGATTTAAATTACTTTCATTTATTCAGATTAAGTGTCTCTGGATACAGCATTAATCTTTGGTTGAAATTTACAAAGCCCCTCGTAGCACCACGTTTTTAGAAATCAGATTGATCAATTTCGAATGCTTCAGGAATAGTTCAATCAAATCCTAAATTTATTATTGCACATTATTGAAAAAGGCAACAAATGGATTGTATCTACGGACAAATAAACTAATCAAGAAACTGTCATGTCCAGTTTTTTTGAGAACCTTCTGGCATCGAAGAAGCTTTGAACTGGAGTATCAATTACCGCACCTGATATCAAATCCAACCAGATGTCCCGTGCCTTCAAAAGAAAGACTCAAGAGCATTGAAGTTACGGTTTCTACGCGTGGCCATGTTTTTTATTGATACCAGATTTCGGTTAAATTAGCAATTTTGAATATTTGAAACAATAATAATTTAATTCATCACTAATAATAGTTTATTTACCACTTTAACTAGATGAAATTAATAATGAAGAATGTTTATAATAAATGAGAATTTATTTGACATATTTAAATGGATTCTTAAATCAAGCAGATACTTGAATTTAATATAAATAAATGTATGATCATTATTATGAATTTGTTTCTTTTTTGGTTAATACCGTGTGTGTTGAATTTGTTCCAACGTTACAGCTACCATTGCAGGAGCCATATTCAGGGTAAATTGAGTGTTTTGTAGAAAAAAAGTATGTGTTTAAGTACAAGTAATTTGTACCGTGTCTCAGTCAGCAGTAGGCACATTTCTAAAATTTCAAATGTTGTAAAAGTTAAGCCTAGTGTTTTTTGTCATGTTCTAGCTATGAACCCTAGCCGGTGGCGATGGGTTTTGTGAATGGGAGATCTTAAGTTTGACAATACATTTTTTGTACAAATCTTTTAATATTTTTTTATTTATTGATTCTTTTGTTGCAATATAAAAAAAAACATGTATGCAAGAAACTTAATAAAATGAAAATAAAAAAAATGTAACAAAGACAAACAAGGGCAATAAAACAATGGTAAACAATATAATCGTGAATAAGATAAATCCAAAAGATTTTAAGCTTATTTATTCCAATCCAACTTCATCCCACACTGTTTTAGTGACGGAGAGATCTATTAAAATCCGGAAGATCTATCCCAAGGAATTCCAATTAATGAGACAAATTGACTAATCTACACATTTTGGACATTGGGGCATAAAAACAAAAGTTCCTTTTATAGGATTTGGTAAATAGCAAATTTTGACTTCTTGTGACATGATTGGGAAATAAAAATTGATAGCAAAAGAGATAGGACATTACTTATGACATTAAGTATTTTGAAAATGCATATAAGGTTCAGCTCAGCTCTACGTTTCTCTAATGAAGACTGATTAAGAGATCGCTCTATTTCAAAATATGTATTTGACTCTTTTTAATGAGTTTTAAAGTCCTGTAAATTTTTTCTAGTGCATTGGGTGTTTTCTGCAAATTGAGGAATGCCATTTTTGTGATCGACGCCATTTTCAGAAGGTGGTTAATATAGTTTTTTGTATCAAAGTGGACTGGCTGTTTTTAGCAGAACATAAAATTGACCTTACTGCACCCGATAACATCAAAATCTATTTTTTTCAAAATTGTAGACAAGTTGTTTTCTGCATAACCACATTAAATTGCCCCTTTGTAATCCGAGGAACAATTTTTACTTTTCTTAGGAAATGGTATTGGACACACTTAGTATGGTCAATATGAGCCCTATAGTATGGAGACCAAATAGTAGCATATGCTAGATGGAATCGAACTAGTGAGTAGCAAAGATTTTTGATGGTAATAATGTTTTTGAAGTCCGTCGTCATTTTAATGCTTTTAATCGTTTGGCAACTGTTGTGTGATAAACTCCTCTTGATTTTGCAAGTTGATTTTGGGTCTTTATCGAGTGATGCTTCCAATTTTTCATCAGCACCAGAGCGTTCTTTATCTTCAACGTTACAATCATTTGTTTTTTTGGCATCGAAACCAATTTCTGTATATTGCTTCTGACAGAACATGGTTACAGTAAGTCATTACAAGAAGTATATATGCCACAGCTCTAGATTGTTCTTGAAATAGTCAATGCAGTCAAATCTCCCGCAAATACGTTTGACACCAAATTTTACATGTTTAGCGATATAAAAAAAGGGTTTAAACTTTGACGGAATAACATAGTGTTATTTCAACCCTAATTAATGGTATTGCAATACAATTAAATTGGTTGTAGTATTGCATGATGTAAAATGGCAAAAAAAATATCGTCTGTCGGGTACCAGCGAGAATTTATTCAAGTCCCTATTAGCGCCATTTGCGTAATAAAATATCTCAAGGCCACTTTACAAATTGATTCTTCAAACTAATTTTGATTTCACTAAAAATTCAATTAAAGCTTTCAAATAAGAAATAAAAATTTGTCAGAACACGCTCAAATGGAAGATCGTTATATGAGCAATTTCAAGACGCTTGATCTATCATCGGCAGGTTTAAATTTTTACATATTGTCTAACATTATTTTACATTATTGAAATCAAAAGATGAAGAAAAAAATAAAAACGGATGTTGAATATACCTTAAGAAAGATCATTAGCCCTGTTTAAGTTCAACTTCCATTTCCTTTTTTAAAAAGGTTATTCATTTTGCTTGAAGTATTTTACAGTAAAAAAATATTGCAGTGTAAAATCACATTTATAACAATTATTTAATGTTAACTCTTCCAGGAGTCGAGCCCGGGACTTCAAGTTTAGTAAATGAATGCGCCAACCACTACACTACAGAATGGATTTATCTCCATTCGGATACCTTTTTCTAGAATTTTACCTAAGATTGGCCATATTTTCTCATCCAGGGTTCTGGTTCTTTTTCACAGAGAGAACTGTATTTTTCATCCGTCTGGGCACAAAAATAAATTTTTATCCGTATCTTTTGGTATACGAAATACAAATCAAATCTCAATTGGTTACACAGAGAGGGAAAACATTTTTGAGAATGAAATATGAAAGTCTAGACATTAACAGGGCTTATGACTAAAAAAACTCCCTAGGGAGGAAATTCACCCGGTTTGCAAAAAAATTAACATACTAAAAACAGTTTTGACATATATAATTTAAAAAAATAATGTTTTTATTCAACGTAATGCCCTGTGCATCATTAGATTTACTCACAGAAATAGTAGTCGACATATTCAAGCGCGATATAATTTTTATTTTTAATACAGAATATTTTAAAACATATCTGAAAATAAAATAAACAAAATGATGATTTATTTGTACCCGGTGCGGCGCACATAAAAGATAAAAATGTTTTTTACCTTATAAGGTTAACATTTTTAATCAAATAAAACGTAACGTAAGTTTCCGGTAATTAAAATCTCAGATAAATGGAAAAATACGTGTAATTTATTCCGATTCAATAAATTACTCCTAAAAATGAAGAAATAAAAACGAAACTTTTTGGTCATTAAAAGGTTTCAAATTTCAGCAAAATTGGTACCAAAGAGAACAGAAATCAAAGAACCATATTTAATAAAGCAAAGGTCAAAGCACCCAAAACAATCTTACCTTTTTTTAAATCAAAACTTCAGATTTTTAAAAACAATATTATATCGAACAACGAACAACTTCAGAAATTTTCTTTTTGAAAACTTTTTAAAAACAAGTATTTTTTCCACTTCAAAATTAAATTAATATTGAATTCAATAAAAGTTACATTATGTGTGTTTTAAAACTCACTTCACTCTAATTTTTTTTTTTTTTCGACGGTCTTTTATTATTTTTCAATATCCGTTTCTCAAACTCGCACTGAATAAATTCACCGTTGAATGGCGTGAAAGCCTCGTGGCGTAACGTCCGTTAGGGGTGGCTGACGGGGACCAACTGAAGGCAGTGTAAACTCGGAGGCTCTACGCGCAGAACCGCTGAGAGTCGAATACACTCTATGTGTCCATTTATATTCACCAACTTGAGATGATAATTTTGGACTTAAATAATGTATCTCGACTCGCGAATTTGAGGCGTTACTAGAATTAATTAAAGTTTAAAGATATGTTTATTTATTAACTATCCGGCAATCTCTTTTTTATCAAATATATATATTTTGGAACAATAATAAATGACTTTCAACTTCTAAATACTATATAAATATACATAACAACATTTGACGGGCCAAGAAATCTTTTTTAAGTAAGGTGTCACAGTTTTTGGAGTTACAAAAATCATAAAAATGTTAATATTAGCACTGAAATGAAAAATCTATTTGCCTGACATATTAATTTAAAAAAAACTATAATGGGAAAATCTCAATACTTTAAATATTCATAAAAAACTCTAAAAATTCATCAGCATCTAGAAAAGATATGTTACTCCAATTTAGTTTTCATTGTATAGGATTCATATTGACTATAATATCGAGTCAGTTTTGCACCCTTTTCTAAGAAAAGTGGCTTGGTTGCTCTTATATTTAAAAAAGCGGGCTAAATGAATATTTAGCGAAATACAATTACTATTTTGGTACACAGAATTCATGGTTTTTAAAAATAATGTTTTATTTGTAGCAGTTTTTGCATACATACTTTGCGTACAGAGAATAAGAATATTATATGGAAATTAAAATTGCAAAAACAGTCAAAACAAATTTTCCACAGTGGTGTAAGCTGTTGATTCAGTACATTAAAGATATCAAAATAAAACAATGTAAAAATTCCAAAATAGTAGGAGTTCAGAAACTAAATAACAAAAAATATAATAACAAAGAGAACTTTCATTTAAATTATTTATTGACAAATCTTGATGGAATTCCATTGTAATGATGTAATAACTTATATTTACATATAAGTATAAAATTAATAACTTATACGTACATTATGACAAAGGGTACGTTTATATAGTGATAATCTGAGAGAGGGTTCTAATCAGCTTATTTGGAGGTAAGAGTCCTCAACTGAATTTATTTTCATAAATATTTTACTATTATCAGCAAAGGGTACTGATTTGGCATGATGAAAGCATACCTGAATGTCGTTAACAAATATATTAAATAGTAGGAGTCCTTGAGGTACGCCGGATGTAAAAGAAAAGCAGTTAAATTTGTATCCAGCAATTACTACACCTTGTGATCTGTTATCAATGTTCGAACACAGCCATTGATATAAATCACCACTTATGCCAATTAGTTTAATTTTAAGTACTTAATCGTTTTGATCAACTTTATTGGAGGCTTTATTTAAGTCTGTGTAGGTTGAGTCAGCTTGGAATCAGTTGTTTATATTTTTTAGAAGATAATTATTTTATATTATTGTTATCAAAAACATTTTTCACTTTGTGGTATGACATTTTACACTTTTTTGTTTATAAATTTGTATAAACCACTTTTTTTTTCTTTTTTTTTTTTTTTTTATTACACTTCGACCGGTTTCGAGGTTACTACCTCATCGTCAGGAATTTAACTAACTTAAAATTACACGCGTTGCTATTTATATAATAAAATATTGTATGAAAGAGTCAGAAAATTGAAAGAAAGAGAGAGAAAGAAGATAAAATAAATCATAACGGGAATAGTTTTAAAAGAGGACTCGAAGTTAAATTTAATTGATTATTTATTATTTGAAGTTTTTGATTAATGGCTTTACTAATTTCTAATCGTTCTAAATTATCTAAACGAAAACCATTTTTATTGACATGCAAAATTTCTACACACGTTTCTTGATTAAATTCATGGTTTTCGGATATAAGATGATTTGCGAATTCTGAAAAATTATTATTACTCAGACATCTTATATGTTCTTTGGTTCTAACTTTAAATTTGAGTGAAGTTTTTCCAATATAGAAATTTGGGCAATTTAAACAATTTAATTTTTAAATTCCCGAATGATTTAATTTATCATCCTTATCTTTACAATTTGTTAATATTTTACCTATGTTATTATTAGTAGAAAAAGCTGGATAATTATTTTAATAAATTTAATTTGTAACGGTTGATCTACCAGATGTAAAACCATCACACACTTATTTTATGCTACTTATTTTTTATTATATTGAAGTAAAAATTTACAATTTTCAAAAGAAAATATAAATAATAAACTTTTTAATTTATGTTAGTAATTATTAGTATAGTATATAATCACTTACCGATTTTTTTAATCTACCGGTTTTAAGACGTATCTACCCGTCTCTTCGTCAAGACACTCACTAAACCAACATGCAATTACTTAAATACACCTTCACTTTCACCATTGCCGTAGTATACATATAGGATTTCCAAAATAATCAAATAAGGTTTCAGTACAGCCCTCTTTTTTAATGAAAAGTTAAGCGATCGGGTAACCCCACCTCTACCCCCCCCCCCCCCTCCCTCAAAACTACCAACACATTATTTAATATTTGATTAACTATTTTTTTAATTAAGCCCAGTGCATGCTTAGGCATGGTGGAGTTTACATCTCTACAAATCTGCATGTGATTTATGTATTTTTGGAAATACTATATATTTTGTGTAATTGTTAATAAACTAAGATATTTGACCTATGTGTTCAAACGACTAACTATTTACGCCCAGCTAAATATGATTAAAATGGTATATTAAGCACTTGTACAGTCATCGCTTTCCTACGGTATCATTGGATGGGGGAGAACTTACAACAACCATATTAAACCATTAGAAACTGTTCATAAATTTATATTAAAAATAAGGCTTCACAAAAATCGCACTTTTCCCTCTTTCCAATTGTTCCAAGAAGCTAAACTTTTAGACCTAAGACAAATATATTGTTTTTAATGTTTAAACTAAATATTTAAGAACCAAAATTTATTTACCAGCAATTCAAATAGATCAAGTCAAAAAAGGAATCGTGTGTTAGAAATACCACATTGTAAAACGAGGCTCGCACAGAGACATGCATATTTTTTTTGCCCAAAAATGTTCAATTATTTTTTACTGATAATCTTTCATCGATAACAAACTTCAAAATTTTCCTTCTTTTAAAAAATATGCACTATCCTGGATTCAAACTAAAGACATGAACTCTTTTTTTCTATTATTTATTTTGTTGCCCTTTAATAATGAGAAATATTTTTGTGTTTTTTTTTTTAATATTTTTTATTTCCTTTTTTAATTACTATAAAAAAATGTCATATAATCTTTTAAAGAATATTTTACATTTTCTTTCTTATGTTACACTAAAACTATAACTGTCCATTATTTATTATAGGAGCAAAAATTAATTAACATTTTCTTGTTTACCCATGAACAGGCCATGCTTTTGTGGGATTTTTGTTTACTATTTTTACTATTAATATGTATTTCATTGCTATGTAATTATGTTTCATTGGTGTTGGAGGTGTATTTTAGTATTTGCATGTTGGTGTAGCAAGAGTCCTGACAAAGAGACGGTTACGTCTCGAAACCGGTAGATTAAAAAAGTCGGTAAGTGCTTATATACTAATACTTACCAACATAAATGAAAAATGTTTGACCACAAAGTCAATGCTTTAAACATTAATAATACACTTTTTAATGTTTACCAGTTTTGAGATGACGCACCTACTCGTCAGGACACTCACTACAATAATATGTAAATACTACAAAACTCCCGGCATTTTCTCCATCAACTCAGTATAAATAAATACACAACTAGGCACCTAAATATGCAATATCATATTTCTTTTAATGGAAGGTCATGTTTTAATAACATCAAATAAAAAAAACTTTTTTCTTAAAGTAAAAAGAGATCACCGTGGTTTTACGGAAATAATTATAGATTAAAATAAAATAAAATTATATACATCTCTTTAAAGCACTGAACAAAGCTTAAATATGTATGCATAATTGAACAAAATGTCAATATTTTGATTTTTTTACATTTGTTGTTTTAGTTCTAGGTATGCAAAATTTACTTCAAATTTGACTATTATAATTTGTTAATTACCAAATTTTCTTTTTTTTATTTTTTGTTGAAAAGGTGAACAAAGTTCGAGTATTTGATGTTGAATTCACTCTTAAATTATGTAAATAATTAAAGATATTTTTCAAAAAACTGTTCTCAATTAAACATCGTCAATTCATTAATTAAAGAGACACACATTTTTAAAAATAATATTATTGTATGGAGTCATTAACATAAAACTCTTTAAACAAATAAAATATAAACTGAAAAATAGACATTCACTCTTGTTAAAACCTATCTTTAATTGTAAATTATGAGTTTTACCCTCTGTCTGATATACTGATCTAGGGGCTCCAAAAAATAATTTCAAGGCCTTTAAAAAGTTTTGTAACCATTTCGGTAAACTGATCATGTCCAATCAATCTAATCCCAGTCAGGAAATAATTATTTATCGCAAACTAATGAAGGATATGTTCTGTACATCTGGATGACCTTCTTCAGCTCAAAGCCGTAACTCGTTATCTGGAATCATGATGTTGTATAATAGTGAAAAACGGGAAGTTGATATTAATGTATTAAGTGATGGTCCACGCAAATGTAAAAAAAATCTTGACTGAAAAATTAAAATCACTCCTCTCATAATATGTTATTTGCATTTATAAATATTCGATACTTTTATCAATTTAATAAATTTTTTAGTTACATATTTTCAGTTTTTTTGTTACTATTTTTACTATAATTATTGTAATAAATAAAATAAAAAGCATCTCCACATGTAATTCGCACTTCGGCCTTGGGTTTGTGTGTCTCCGCAGCAGAGTATGCTTGTCCTGTTTGACAGAAGTCAGCACACGTCAAACAAGTGGATATTGCTGTAAATGACATGGAGCGATTGGTGTCCGGCCGCTTTAGGCCCACGCCGGTTCACAAATTTTATCCTTTTATAGGAATTGCTCCAGCCAACATCAGGAAAAACGCAGCAGCAGACACAGAGAGACACAAACAGACCCATGACCCTTGACACCCCCTTTACGACCATTGAATGGCTCCTCCGAGACTGGGATCGACAAAAAGTTTCTTCAAAGTTACAACTGATTTGGAGACCTCTGCAGAAAAACGCAGAGAGAATCTGTGGAGAGAGAAACTCAGCGATAGGCTCTGGATAGTGCCATCTGAAAGCACAAACACCGCCCACAATTTGGACTTCCCTATGTGAAAATTTCTCAATAGACTAGGCGCAAATACAATCAACGGAGGTGGGGTTTTCTGGAGAGGTGTGACATGAACTGCGATTGTGGAGAGGTGCAGGATGATCCTCATCTGCTACGATGTCCACAAATGCAGTCAACCTGTGATGATAATGATTTGAGGATGGTCACTGACATGGCGATATCTGTCGCTGCACACTGGAGTGACAAGTTCTAAAGTCCGGACCCGATAAGTAAGTAAGTAAATTGTTATAAATTAAAAAAAACCTTATTGTTATAACGAGAACGTATAGATAGTATTAATATTTTAGTCAAATTTTATTATATAACATGTATTTCAAATAAAAATGTAAATAATTGCATCAATTAAATATATTGTACATTTTATTTTGGTCTCCTTAACATTTTTGATTATTGTTTCGTCAATAGTTTTCACTTAAAATGAGGAAGTTCAGTGGTTTAAAAAAACATTTATCATGTTTAAGACTATTAAACTAAGACAATTTCTTTTTTCAATTTTTATGTATCGTATTATTAGCGCTATGATTTTGTAATGTTTTGTAATTCTAAAATTAATCCGCTTGTGACGTCTGTGCCGCTTCTTCTCGGTTAGTTCTTCCGATTCTGTTGACGATAATTAAACCGGAAATCTGCCACAACTCTCTTATCATTGGTTGATTCATATGAATAAGTACCTTTAAAGTTATTAGTATTTATTAAAATATTTTTAAATATTTTTTTCGTTTATGTTCAAGAAACTTTGCCGTAATGCTTTAATTTTTACCGCGCGTTAGAAAACATTTTTGGTACTTAATATAAATAAATAAATAATGTTTAATATTATTATTTTTAATTTTTAGATATCTTTTACTGTTTATGAACTAAACACCAGAAACTTTTCTGCGCATTTGTCGATCTGCAAAAGGCATTTGATAGAGTTGACAAAGAGAAATTGTAGAAGGTTTTATTGGAGTATGGAGTGAATGGTAACCAGACAAGGGCAATTGCGTCTCTGAACAAGACAAGCACAGCATGTGTGAAGGTGAATGGGTCATTCAGATCGTGTTTTCACATTCCTAAAAGAGTCAAACAGGAATGTGTAATGTCACAATGGTTGTTCAACATATACATTGATAAATGTATGAAAGCAATTAAAGATTTAAGGCAAAAATGAGTGGTATAACTGTAAACTGTCTTCTGGATACGGATGATGCCGCGTTTCTTGCTAGCAGCAAAGAAGACCTGCAATTCTTGGTAACAAAAGTCTACGATGTATGCAAGAAAAGCGATTTGCTTATGAATGTTGATAAATCGAAAGTGATGGTTTTTGAAGGGATGAAAATATAAATAAATGTGAGATCAGTGTGAACCGAGATATTCTGAATCAGGTAGAAGAATTTGTGTACCTGAGAAGTATGTTTACTAGGAACAGAAAGGCCGAGAAAGATATTGAAAGGAGGGTGAGTGCCGAGAACAGAGTGAACGGTGCACTTAAATCAACCTATCACATTGTCCCTGTAGCTGGAATACTGTACAGATTTCAGAGAATGCTTCCAGTTTCGCTGCTTCGAGCAATCTATTTTTCTATGGTCCATTCGCATTTATCATACCTATGCTGTGTTTGGGGTTTTGCAACTAAGAGCAAAATTTCTGAGGTGCAGATTATTCAGAATAGAGCGATCAGAAATGTGTTTCACCTACCGTATGATACTCATGTAAGGGACATTTATTTTGAAACAAAAATCATGCCTTTTAGCATGCTTTCCTATTTCGAGATAACGGACACTATCATTAATACTACTCTCGACTCAATGCACAGTAACATAAAGCCAGCTTTCATTGGAGACATCCATCGGTACAGTACTCGATCAAAAAACAATATATATATTGGATCTGTGAAATCTACGAAGTTTGGTACTAGATCTTTACAATACAGGCGCCGTGGCGCAGTTGGTTAGACGGCTATCTGTGAAACTGGCGTCGCGGGTTCGATTCCCGCCAGTTGCAAGAAAAAAATCCAAGAAAGATTTTTTTCTCAATTGGTCTGGGTGTTGTGGTGTATTTTTCATTACATTTTTCCATATCCCCTCTATCCCACCTGCTGACAAGCCTCAAAATAGAGGCTGAGCGGGTTATTCCTTTTAAAAAAAAAAAATTTAAAAAAAGGAATTTAATAAATTGCCACAAAAATTTAAAGTACCTATTTCAAAATATAGAAACAGGACGTGCGAATTGAAGAATTATTTTTTCCAGAAGTACTTTGAATAAATAATGTTAGTTTATAGAGAATGCGCATCTTGAACATATACCTTTTAATATTTCACCGTTTTTGCTTGTATATGTAATTTTTAATACTATTTAAATGTTATTTGTGTTTTTTTCTTTTTATATACTCTTTTTGGCTTGTATACATAATTTCAATTTTTTCAACGTTTTTGATAAAAAAAATTAACCTGTATTGGGTGTGCGCATATTTTGTTAATTAAAAAAAATGATTTTATTTTGTACTAGTTCAGTATGTATATATACATCCATGTAATTTTTAAACTTTTTCAATTTTCTTTCCCAGATTGCATAATGTAAACATTATTTTGAATTTATTTCCACGCCTAGTATTCTGTTATTTTCAAGTATTTTTCATACCCTTTTTAATTTGTAGTATATCATAATTTTAATTTTTCTGCTTTTGTTAAATAATATTATAGTTTAAAATTTAAAAACGTCTCTAAAAAAATATTATCTGTATGTCCCTAAATGAGTTTTTTTTAAAAAAAATCCTTGGGAATATTGTATATAATTATGTATAATATGTTTTCAATATAATAAAAAAAAAAAATAAAAAAAAAAAAACCTTGGCAAATAAATGTTTGTCGCAAGAGGTAAAATAAGCAGTTCACAATGGAGTCCTGGTCCCGACCCTGATTTATAAGAGCGAAGCATGGAATTGGAAAAATGATGATGAAAGTAGTTGAATGCTGTCAAAATGCGATCCCTCAGGCAAATGTGTGGTAAAACGATGAATGTTATATGCACACATGTCGAGATCCATGAAGTGTGTAAGACTGAGACATGCATTATCGACAGAATCAAGAAAGAGGTGCTGCGTTGGTTTGGACATGTATAGCAAATGGACAGCGAAAGAACGGCTAAAAGGATCTACGATGCGAATGTTGATGGATGCAGAAAACGGGGAAGGCCGAAAAAGACATGGCACGATCAAGTTCATCAAATACTTGATAATGGACATGTCAAAAAAAGTAGAAATTATTGGCGTGCGTATGAACTCATGCAGAAGATGTATGAAATTTGAAGAAGCGAGGTCTGTGTGCAAAGATAAAGTGATATGGCATTCTATCCTTTTTGACTACCCCTACGGAAAAACGGCGTGATGGTTTGTTTGTATAATATATAAATAAATAGATAAAAGATGCTACGGCTACTAGATTACAGAGAGCTCCCTAGGGCAGCAGTTTTTGTTCGACAGCGAGCAAATTTTTCTTGGAATTCACCAAGGATGCCCAAGTCTTTAAATGCGCCGAGCGGTATGCGGTGAGAAAGCTGTAAATTATTACTCCTTTCGATGGCCGTTGTAGGTAGGAACTTGTCAATCAAATCCATAAATATAATGCTTCAAATATAAATGTAGCTTTATTTCTTATATTTATGCATTAAAAGCGTTTATTTGAAAAAATACATATTTGTGTTGGAAAGGGTTGAACTTCGTTTATGAAGGATATCACATTTCCACTCCTCTCGTTGCGCTTGACAAAAATACGAATACACAGATGTAAAGTTTATTCACAAAGACCATTAAAAACTTTTTGATATCGTCACGCAAGAGTTTCGCCGTTATTTTTTTGGCATTTTTCCTTTTAAGACACTTAACAGGACCTGTCAGGTGTAAGGACATTAAAGGCTCTACTTGATACTTTGAGGAAAATGATTCTAAGAAAACGAGTATGTTCAAACTTTTTCAGTGTCAATGAGAAGCACCCTTATACTGCTGATACTTTCAGGTTTGTACTCGGGAGTTATTCACCGGTTTATTTTCAGTTTCAAGAAGTTTTCAGAATGTTTATTTAGTTCCGAGTAATAAACTTGACAGATACATTTTTATATTTTCCATGTAATAAAAAAAAATAAACGTGGTATTTAGAAATGCAGTATTTTAGATAGATAAAAAATATCAAGAATTTAGAGGTGCATCCGGCACTACGTTAGTACTTTAATTACAGAGTTTTTTTAGTGATTTGATTCACACGGGCAAATTTGTAATCTTAAGCTTCAGGATCAATCCAGAAACAATGAAATATTAAAGCGGACACTATCTCTTTTAATGAATATTAATTTGTATATTTAATCTTAAATTTGTACGACCACAATGCATAAACTTCTTTATATTAACTTTAATCAAATTATCATATCACTTTTTTGTGTTCAGGTAGATGAATAAAACAATTATGTGGGTGAAATAGAACCCGTACTCTGAACGAGAAATTTCGATTCAATGGCTGCTCTCATGCAAAAATCCTAAATAAAGAATGTCTTGTGAATTTTGAGAACGGTTAAAGATTTCAAATCAATTTTATCTTTCAAAGCTTTGTATGTATCACTTATTAGGAGCATACTTGAATACAATTCAAATATCTGGAGCCCATTTTACGGAGTTTATTCGTTAAAACTTGAGAGAGTGCAGAAAAAAAAATTACGTATTATCAGTTACAAGCTATCTATTCCTATTGAATCTTTAAACTATGACTTCTTAATGAATACACTTGATTTGGAAAGTTTATCAAGAAGACGGAAACTGAGTGATTTAATGTTTCTCTTTTAGAAAATAAATGGCATGTTGGACTCTCCTGACTTGCTAAATATGATTCAATTCCGATTATCTGTTAGGACCAAAATACATAATGTCCCATATTAATTCACCTATTCCAAGATTGCACAGTCTAAGGAACCAAATCAGTTGTATTGACATTTTCCACATTAGCCAAATTAAGTTTAAACTTGCGGTTAAAGAAATAGTTAGGATTCTGACTGCTGTTTAAATATTTATATTAATTTGCAAAAAGAGAAAAATAAATGTATGAAAAATACACGTCAAATAAATTTATAAACGTATGACTAGGTATTTCTTTTATTATTTATATTATTATTATGTTTTGTATTGTTTTTAAAGTCTTTAAAATTAAAATAATTTCTTTAATTTTATAATTTTTAATATTTATTTTTTTTAAACTATATAATTTTGTTTATTTTTATATTTTATTTTTAAAAGAGCTCTTATCAGAAGACAGTAAGGAGACAGTAACCTAGGGCATTAAAAATACATTGCAAAAATCCCAACAAATCAATGATTTATGATTTTTACTATTTCGAATATACTCCGTTATCTTTATTTTTATGATTATAATTTATATATTTTTTTACCTAAGTATGTCAAGTATTAAAATTTCAAAATTATTATTAAGAATAATACGTAAAACAACTGTGTAATACGAGTATGTATTGATATGGTGTTTTATTATTTCATAATTTTGTAATAGAACACTGTTATGTTAAATGTATTTATGTTTATGTTTATAAAAGGCATTTGTGCCGTGTACACACTAATAAATAATAAATAATTGTTGAGTTTAGATAAGTTCGCATCGTTGTATAATGGTCGCTTACCGCGCTTAAGATCCTAGGCTCGATTCCTGGCAGGATAGTCATGAAATACAGATTTTAAATGTTTTAAAACTGAAGTATTTCATTGTTCCTGAACTGGCATCTGAAACGTAAGACTGGTCACTTAGTTTTCAAGTAATACATGATCGAATTACGCAGCACTTAGTTAACTAATACGGTGCCCTCTGCATCACTGAGGGATGCTGACGATGGTTTCGCGTATTCAAATGCAACTTAGAACTATAAAAAATAATATTTATGTTTGAAACACTAACTTTCTGATTATTTATGATTATATAATAAATGTAAAACAGCTTCGCCCTATAATAGTGTACATTCTGATTCACTTGAGTGCGTCCAAAAGAAATTTCTAAAATATATTAATGTTAAACTACATATTTCAGCTGCTTAATTTGATTATGATCAATTGTTATCTTCAGCAAAACTTTTTAAATTTTCCGATAGAATCCTAACTGATCTAATATTACTTTAAAAAGTGATCAATTCATTCATTGCCTGTCTAAATTTGCTAGAGTTGGTGTGTTTCCGTGTACCTGGTCGACATACCCGCCACAGATCTCTATTTGTTCTGCAAGTTCTAGAACCAACTATCACATGCACTTACCTATCTCTAGGCTCCACAGATAGGGTAATCAGTATGAGGACATGGCTAATATATTTGGTTCTGGACTTGAAAGTTATAAAACGAGTCTGATTTCTTTTTTTCTCTCGCAACATAATTATTTAACTTTTCTTTATATTTATAAATGTTTTACTTTTTGCTTTTTCATATTTATGAATAAATTTCTTTGATATTTTTGGTTGCCTATGTGTATTTACCTAGTTGTTACTATTGTTATAGTTACGCAATTTTATCATTTTTTGTTATGTATTTATATTTTTAAAAAAATTTCATATTTATGTTCAATATATGTTGAAGGCAATTTATACTGTTAATGTTAAAAAAAAAACTTTCTTTTAAACGATTTTCTTTTTTTTAAAATTAATAAAAAAATTATAAAGATAAAGTCCTTAAATATAATGAATATGGCATACACCAATTTAATTGTATTGATTGCAATTCAATATATATTGGAAAACTAAAATAAACCTTAATATTAGAATACTCGTAATAAAAACACTAAAGGTGCCTTAATAAATAATCATTAAACGAAATGCTATTTTCCCCTTCTATTTTCCTTTAATCATCTTTTACCACTCCTTATGAATTTCCTTCTTTTTCTTTCCACTATCTCCTTGTTTTGTCCATTTTTCTTTTATTTTTACATAAAATATATTTATTATTTTTATAGTTTAAACCGTCGTCGCTTTATTGTAGTATATGAAACATATTACAACAGAGATGAAGAACATTTTAGAGAAGATAATATAGAAGTCTAGGCATCTACAGGGTTTATGACCTGTCATTGGCTGGTTTAAGTGACCACTATACACACTGTGTAACATTAACCATTCTGCCCATATTTGAACATCTTTATTCCTTCAAGTATTTCTTTATATCTGTTGATGTTAAGATAAAAAGCTGAAACCTTTATTTATGGGGTTGAGATTCATCTAATTGAATTATTTCACCTACACACTAGGCGACGCCTGAAATTTTTTAAACTTTTTCAATTTCTATACTTCTTCATGGACCAGGTGGATTTATCAACAATATTTTGAGTTTGTTCAAATTTTTGTAGACAAGGACTGGATTCAACTCCCTGTATATATACCTCTTTATTACCTTCTCTAAAACGTTCTTCATATCTGTTGTAATATGTTAATGTCAACAGCTCCCCAGGAAGTTGAATCCAGTCCTTGTCTACAAAATTTTTGATAATTTCAAAATATTGTTGGTAGTATAATTAAGTGACTACATATTATTGGATAGCAGGCCCTGCTGTGTATATTTTTTATGGTTTTTATTTATAATCATTTAGCCTGTTTGTATTCAAAATAATTTTTTTCTTTCTAAATTCGCAAACCATCTGAATAAAGATAATGGATTTAAAGTTCTTCGAATTAAAAATAAAATAATAAAATTAGGCAACTTGGAAATATTGCAAATTAAAAAAACGATTATAATAAGGAAAAAATAACACAATAAGCATGTTTTTTTTTAGTCCACTCCTGTTTAATTTCAAATATCGTATCCATCTCCCCTCTTTACAAGACATAACATGACAAAAAAACTTGACTTATAACCTCCAAGTGTTTCGATTCAATATTTAGAAAAAACTGTAATAAAATATTATATAATTGGTTTTATATTTGTTTTTTAAGTTATTGTAAACAGTAAGTCATTCCTACCTTAAAAAATGTTACGGAGAAATGTTAGAAAGTTGTAACGGCCATAAAATACTCAGCGGATCCAAAAAGAGATCATTTTTATCGCGGCGTACCGTGGAACACGTATTTTGAACCGATATTTATATCTGATATTTATTTCAGATATTTGTAGCGATAATCTCGGAACATAAATCCCGGTATTAAACATTCATGGCTTTTCGTATCTTATACGAAAAGGAAAATACTTTGAAATTATATCTCAAATTTGAAAATTCCCACACCTGGGTTTGCCAGTGATAAAAAATATATACACCGATGGGAGACTCCTCATTTTTATTGGCTGTAAATCCTCGAATTGTAGATGTTTGTGGGGATTTTCAGGGGCTTGGATTTTTAGGGATATTTTATTTTTATACTGGTATCACTCGTTAAGTTCGTTAAAATGTCGGCGGTGGTTTGCGGTTAAGTGAATGATATCATTTGATTTTCACGTGTTTTTTTTGTAAATTGTAATATGTATTTAAGAAGCATTAAAAAAAAAATACAATTTAGAGTTTATTTTCGATTTTAAAATTCAAAAAAAGAAAACTTAATATCTTATGAAAATTAAGAGGAAAAAACAAAAATATATACATTTGATAATCATCAAAATTTATTAAAAAGAATAAGTTAATGTAAGGTGTGCACATAAATATTTTGTAATTTTGTTTTTTTTTTTATTTTATATAATAGTATAATTATACATTTTTACAATTTAAAAAAAAAATCACTTGTTATATTTTTACTAAAACTAAAATCCCACCAAGCCACTTTTTGTAGCTTGTTGGTGAAGATTATATTTATACTAACTTAATAATATTATTTACATTTATAAAAACAATGAATGACATATAAAAATGAACAGCCGGAAAGATCAGAATAAACATGTTTATACAAATAATAATATAAAAAATTTATTTTTTAAATACAAGAAAATATATGAAAAATTAAAATATATACACCTAAGCCACTATTCATATACAAACTCTTGATAGAGTAGCCACTCTCTTATTTTGCTCTTGTTACAATGTGAGTTAAATTTAAGTTCTTTTGGTAATAAATTAAAAATTCTAGGTACCAAATATTTGAGAGTTCTATTTCCATATTTATTACATACTTTTGGTACTACCAAGCCATCATTAGACGTGAAGCGTGTATTATGGTTATGTTTGAGAGGAGACTTGAATGTATTACTATTAAATTGTTCCAAAATGATGCAAAGCCACAGTAGTCCTCGAACGGGCAGAGTTTTGATTGTTTTGTACAGGAGATCATTATTACTTCTTTGTTCGTAAATTTCTGCAGGTACAGTTCGCTTAACTATAGAATACTGTAGACCCTGGATGATTTTAATATTAGTTTTAGTCGAATACCCCCACGACTTTATACCATATCTTATTATTGATTCTACTAAAGAAAAATAAATAATTTTAAGAGTGATTTTAGGCAAAATAAAAGATAACTTATAAAAAGTACTCACAAGAGTCCGCAATCGATCACAAAGTTTAAATATATGACGATTCCTTTTAAAATTATGATTAATAAAAATACCCAAATACTTATACTCCTCCACAAATTCTATGAGTTCACAATTACATGTGTTAGAAATACCACCATTTAAGCTCTGTACCTACTTTTAATAAAAAAATAATCATTTAATGTAACTGGCAGACAAGCCTCGGTTTTGCGAGAACAAACATACAATTGTGTATTCTTTTTTTTGTAAAATAAATAAATAATTTAAAAAAATAAATAATAATATTCATAAGTTGACTTTTATACACATTATCAAAACATACGTACACATATACACACACCCTCACATACACGCATACTCACCCTAACTAACATGCACAAGTTGCCGTAGTTTACCTCTTAAATATAGAATTTTTAAATCATAAGAAAAATATTAAAAATACATTTCATAAAGTCCAATTAGAGGCTTCTCTTTAAGGGTTAATTAAATTTTTACTTAAATATAAATAACAAATTGAGTTATAATGTTTTTGACGTACAATAGTTGCTTTCAAAATATGAAGTCAAAATCGTGTTTTAAAGGTTTTTTTTAATTTGTTGATGTGGCATTCGATTTCTACAAGCTTATGAAAAAATATTTGGTTCTGATCCTACGAATTAATGCTTTGCTAGGTTTTCGCATTGAAACAAAAATAATATATACAAATATACTTTAAAAATTAGAAACGTCGGAGTCGTGGTTTTTTTCTTAATAAAACTTGGGGGCTGGTTTTATAAACATTCGCTAGTAAGCTTGATACCAATTGTAACTTATATTTGATACACCGGCTGGTTATAGTTTTATAAACCTTCATGGTATTACGGGTCGTCAAAATAATAGTTAAATGGAAACTGCACCACTTTGGTCGGTTTTTCATAGTAATAAGTAATGTTGATTTAATTATTCATTTAATTCAACGCCTCATTCATTCGCGATACGTGTACGTCTTATTTATTTACTACATTGAGATGGATCCTTAAGCCCATCATGCACCCGTAGATGTTAAAGAGTCACGGAAGACTCTCTGTCAGCTGCGCAAAGAGGAAAGTTATTATAAATATTCCTAAAGAAAACAAACTTTATGCAGGTTAAGGAGAGGGGAAGAGGATGTATGGACAGAGGTCAACACGCCATCCTCACTCCTCAGAATCCCTTCAATGCCCTTTCAATGTTTTTTTTATTTAGAAATATGTTTTTCTACAAACAATTTACACAAAAAAATGTATACAAAAATACTGGCTTGAAGTTATAGTAACACAGCAAACATAACTTACACAACCGTGCACAGGCGCCGTGGCGCAGTTGGTTAGACGGCTAACTGTGAAACTGACGTCACGGGTTCAATTTCCGCCAGTTGGAAGAAAAAATTCAAGAAATATGTTTTTTTCAATTGGTCTGGGTGTTGTGGTGTATTTTTCATAACCTCCTTCCATATCTTCTTTTTCCCACCTGCTGATAAGCCTCTAAATAGATGCTTAGCGGGTCAATCCTTAAAAAAAAAACAAACAAACTTAAACGGATATTGACCATGAGAGAACGGAATTAATTAAAAAAGGACTCCCGGTGCGATCAGAGGAAGAGGATTCGAATACCACCTATGTAAGGGGAGGACAAAACAAGATAACGTCCACGTTTAGCTCGGAAGAAAGCACAGTTCCAACTGTATCAGCATCTCACAGAAACCGTTGGTTGTTCCACCATATTTTACACACCTAGGCGTCCGCGCATCTAAGAAGCTCCCAACGCGATACTAAAGTCCGGACAAACCGACGCGACGGAATATTAAAAAATTCGTACTGTCAGCCATCAGATCCACTTTCGCTGGTCGCATGACCCCTGTCAAACCATTCAGCATTTCACCTCTGGCATCATCTAATAGCACACAGTGCCACAGGATGTTTTCAGCCGATCGATGGTCATCTCCGCAATATATTAGCAACAGTTCTAATATTTTTTTATATATTGTTCTATAAGGCAAATATGATACATAAAGTTTTAAGTACACGAACAACCAAACAAATAAACCTAACCTAACTTTTTTTAATACTTTTTATAAATATTGTAATTTAAAACATATAAGATGAGCCAACGGAGGGCGTTGTCGCAATTCAATAAAATATGGAACATGAGACAGATCGATCTCTTTTTCACGCCGACAGCCTCACATGCCGTTTAATCTTGAAAGATCTTAATAACTCAGTGATTAATAAATTTCATGGATATTAGCCGGCTGTAAATAAACGACATCGGGCTTAAGAAAGAAACTGCCGGCCATAAATGGCTAACTTCAACTATGTAGAACGTCGCTTCTGTCGTAGGAGTTTGGTATGTATATGAATGTATGAATGATAAAGACAACGCTCTTAAAAGCCAAAGTGAGCTGGCTAGGCCGGTTGTCTCTTTCGTAAGAATGTTGTGCTTTATTTACTGCCCGATTCTAAATAATTCATTGTAAATAATATCAGATTGGGATAATCTTCCGACGGTAAACTGGAACACACTTAATACATTCTAACAACCCTCGGTTATACAAGTGTCATATTGTTTTACCGCAAAATCAAGAATATTTTATACGTGAACCTTTTTTGGCACATAATTAAAAACGATTCGCGA
Organism: Micrasema longulum; assembly: GCF_059751315.1. Lineage (NCBI taxonomy): Eukaryota > Metazoa > Arthropoda > Insecta > Trichoptera > Brachycentridae > Micrasema > Micrasema longulum. The sequence continues at coordinate 19,888 of NW_028279524.1, read as the reverse complement.
AAATCGTGGAACAATAACCTAGGGAAAACTTTGTCAAACATCCAATCTACAAAAATCGCAAATATATTTGTCCCGAAGCAGTTCTCTGGGGTGTGATTTTTTAAATAACCAGGTTGTTAAGTATATTAAGGGTTGAAATTGAGTACACGGGAAATAGACCCTCATGTTTAAATATTATTAGGGTTACCTTCGTTTGTAGCGTCATGAAATTCTACTAAGCGAAAACCATAAATCTTACGCTTTTCACTGTAAGAATTTTAATGTTATTTAACGATATTTCAAAATGTATTTTTTTATTTTTGGTATTTGAACTTATTTTTTGGAAGTTTATTGCAAAATCCTGCAAATAGTTGTTAATATCTTTTCAATTTTTTTAATATTTTTAAATGTTTGTTGACTGGTTGGATTTCCTTCCTAGGCAGTTATTAAGAATGTTGAATTAAGAAGGATGAATCTCACGCACATAATAAAGGTTTTATCTCTATTACTTCACAAAAGTCAAGAGATGTAAGAGTTGAAGAAATGTGGATATTAAAACATAGGCAAAGTAGTGAATGTTACACAGTAAAATGGCCACTTAAACCTGCCCATGACAGGTCATACGGTCTGTAAATACCTAGACTTCTATAGTCCCTTCTCAAAAATGTTTTTTCTCTCTATTGCAACAATTTTAGATCAATATATTTGTATTATTTATGTATTTATTTTGTTTTATTGGAAACCAACTGACAATTTTAAATTCACAAGATACAATCATGAAGGTTGTGTATTTATTTTATTTATTTATTTGGACACATGTTGTTTATTTAACAATGTTTGAGACATAAGTCCTAACTCTATGGGACTAAAAGTCCTGTGTTGAGATGGGACTAACTATTAGTTGATACAGACACATGAGTATATCACCACAAATCAAGGACCAGACATACAAAAATAAATCAGTAAAACGTATATTTGGCACAGCAATAACAGTAAAGCCAAATATTTGGAAAATTATCAAGGAGTTTCCTACTCAAATCCCTCCCACTAAGGAAAATCCAGTATTTTACTCCTCTCTTGAAAATAGTTTTTGTTCTTAAAAGTTTAATACGCTTATCCAAAATATTGAACACTCTCGGTGCGAGATGTTACTGACAAAAAGTCGTATGGGTTTTGTGTATGAAATAATTCATGCACTGGGAAAACCTTGTACGGACATTTTGCTAAGACCTCTCCTTATTGTTTGACCAGGAGTGTGTAAGTCTTTATTTTAGGAACAGATGTCTCATGTATTGGAATAACTGTTCTGACGGGTATGTTGAAAGGTGTCGGAATATTATTTTCAATAAAATCTCAATTCTGTGAAATTATGAGAGGCTTTAAAATGGATGCCCAGTTAGTGCTCTATCACCACCAACTTCTATCACAATATGGACTGTATATTTGTTTAAGTAACGAAAAAACCTTTTTGATACACATTCATCGCTCTAACTTTGTTACAAACTCTTTCACATTAGTACAGTGGCGAGCACTGAAATCTTTTGAGACTAAAAACATCTTTTTTTTCTTGTGATTTCTTGATAGCTTTTCAGTCAAAATAATTAAAAAACTCTGTTAAAAAATTAAATGCAAAAAAAGTGCCTATTTAGCGACAGTTTTTTTTTTATATAATTTTATAGTTAATTTGTAGATTTTTGATTTTTTTGCATAAAAATGAAAAATGCTCTTTTAATTTTAGAAACCACCTATGTATTTAAAATTATACATGACACTAAAAAATATCTATAAAAAAGGTATACATAACACTAACAATTATCAAAAATCAGTTTTTTGTTCCTCCTCCTTTTTTTTATTACTGCTTCAATACGTTTTGGCCTGGATTTCACCAAATTTTGTATGCGTCTTGGGAAAAAATTTCAAACCACACTTTTTCGATGATGTTTTTAAGGTTTTCCTTTGACGAAGGCTTCAGTTTATTTATTTCAATTGTCATTTTTTGCCACAAGTTCTCGATAGGGTTCAAATCAAGACTATTGGACAATCCAGAATTTGAATTCCATGAACTTTTATATATTCTTTAACCTAAAAATGATTTTAATTATGTTATGTTTTTTAAATATTAGTTTTTGAACATTATTAATCTCAGTGTCCGAAAAAAAAATATGACACGGTGACACGGTGCAGAGTCATCTTGAAAAATGCACTCAGAAATATAGAAATTGTGCATTTCAATGGACGGGAAGAAATACTCTTCCAATTTTTTTTTTGTAAACTTTTGCATTCACCGATCCTTTTATGAATGCTAATTACCCCACTCCATAAAAGGAGAAACATCCCCAGACCATTTGTCAAGCGGGACACTCATCGCTTAAACGTTCTTCAGATCTTCGTCTCACGTACTGAATTCCATCTTAACCAAATAAAAAAAATTTACTCTCATCGGAGAAAATAACCATAATTAGTACATGATAAAACCTTATTTTTTTAACATATCAATAAACAAAAGAAAATTCAAGCAATAAAATGTTAAACAGCAAACAACAAATAAAATAAGGAAATTTAAATAAGTAATAAATAAACTATGCATTTAAAAAAAAGGGGTAAAACATGTGAGTCGAGGTCCTGTAAAAAAAAACATGACCAACTAAGTCAAAACTAAGATAAATGGTCTCACCACTTTCTCTGAATATTTTGGTTTAGTTTATATTTTCACTCGATGATGGATAGTATTGTGTATTCAAAACTTCTATGTGCATTATCTTCGTCACAGTCTTAATTCAAGGGATTGGTTTGCATTAAAGTCCTCCATCTCATCCTCTACTGCTCTCTCTTCTCTGCAGCCCTGTTTACATATAAGACGCAGTTCGAATCCTCGCACACTTGCTCCAGATACTCCCATCTAGGGCGCCCTCTGTGATTTGTCCCCTCAACTATTCCCTGTATTATGCCAAGTAAGACCTTCATGGCGCATAATATGACCGATTCATTGGGCTTGCTTCTCTGAGGTGGTTTTGATTAGGTGCCTCCTTTTTTCAAATTAACTGAGAACCTTGCCATTAGTGATGTGGTCTCTCCAAGAAATTCCTAATTTTCTTCTGTAACACCACAAATCTAAGGTCTCTGACCTTTTTTATCTATTTCAGTAAGGCACCATGTCTCACAACCAATATGCTTCATACATTATCATATGTCTTGACAAGTTTCTTGCCAATGCCTATCTTTTTTCCGTGTATTCAAACACACTATCGATGAATCATGTTTTCCCTGATTTCATTTATCACACACTGTAAATTATTATTCAAATTAAGTTATATGCGAAAAAAAAAACAAAAAAATGTTATAAAATCACCAGTGTCAATTGATTCGCAAGGTTCTCGACCTGACAATTTAATGTGACTTTTATATCCTAAAAACTGAAAAACTGTTATAATAATTTAAGTGACCCCACGCACAAAAGAATCCAGAATAACGTCAAACAGAAAATACGTGTAAATTCTGAAAACTTTTTTAACTCTTGTGTGGCTGCAATATCACACTAGTCTACAAATGTTGCAAGACATGATATATCTCTCTTGTTTTTTTTTAAATGAAGTAGTATTTTATAATCTTCAAATGAGCTTTTTCACACCGGGTTTAGAAAGTAAATTTTGTTTAAATATGCTAGACTTTACTACAAAAAATATTTATCCTTGCTACGCAACATATGAATATCTGCCATTACAGCAATAAATCAGTATCAGAGAGAGCACGACGATAGAACTCATAACAAAGAAGACAGATACCTGTATGCAGAGACAAAACTTAAGGTCAAAAAAGTACATTCAATTGTCTTCACCTTCGCGTTATTCTCCGCATTTGAGATTAGAATGTACTTTCCTAAAATTAAATTTTGTCTCTGCATACAGGTAAAAGACGCTGTTCTGTGGTCAGTGTTTGTTTAAAACATAATACGCCCCATGTAAAATAAGCGGTTTTTTTATAATTTTGAATTTATTCAGCTATAACGGGGCAAAATTTTATGTTTATCTTAAGAAATTATATAAAAATAATTTATTAAACAGTATGTCTCCACAGAATAAAGTTTTTTATGTGAAATAGGAAACGAACCCTGCATGATTGATTTTGATTTGATGGCTGCTCTTATGTGAAAACCCTGATCAAGGAAACCGAGTGGAGATACGTCTGTTGAGACAGTAAAAAAGTGGTGCATATAAAAAAGTTATTTTATTTATTTTTTATGCCTCTCAAATATAAAATATACCACAAAGTTAAAGCAACAAACATAAAAAGAAATTAAAAATTAAATAAAATAAAATAAATCAAAATGAAATTAAGTATGGCATTTTTTTAAATGAAATAAGATAAAGAAAAATAAATACATGAAATATTAAAATTTTACAAAGGTTTAAATTCTAATATTAGTCATCGTGCATTGTCAAATCATCGTGCGAGGCGGTATTTTTGCTAAATTATGCAATAAAAGACACCATTAAATATTTTTATGGACTCGAGCCTTCTTTATGTCTCTCTGATTATTATTTTACAGGTGAAATATTTTACTTTCACTGCTTGGTAACACTGTATTATTATATGCTCCTTACTTCGATGACATAAAATACGTTTTTACTACGCTCTTCGGTTCGAAAAATATTATTAAAGGCTTTTCTAGGTTCAAAGTAGTAATAACGAAGTAAGTATTATATATGTGTGTATAAAAAAATTGAATATATATCAATATCACCGAAAATAAATTTATTAAAGTCATGTTATGTTTTATTAGTTAAGACCCACGTTGATTATGACAAAAAGCCACGGTGACTTTAAGTCAGTGTCAAAAGCTATGGAGTAATATGAGAGTGCGCTCACTGTGGCGACATGACTGTCACCCGACCTGTACATTGCTATGGGAGTGCGCTCACTAGGAACTTTTTGTCACTCTGCCAGCAGACACCTACCGAACGGACGTGTGTTGTAAATTTAAAAAAAATTAAAGATAAACATAGTATTACAACAGTGATGAAGAACATTTTAGTAACTTATAAAAGAACGGCACCTTCTTTTTAAAATTTCCTCTTAGTTTTGCTAAACGCTGTTTTAAACAAAATACGCAGCAGCGTTGGGAGGATCATTATCGCGCTTTTTCTACAGGTAAAATCACTAAAATGTTTTTCTTAACGCTGACTGATGCAGCAAACTTTCGTTGTCATCAGTAAAGTGCTTTCGAAACGACCCAAATTTATACCGGACACGGAGCTTTTAGAAATTACCTGTATAGGTTTAAATTAAGGAATGACGACTATTGTCCATGCGATGATATTTCTTCACAGATCAAACATCTGTTATTACAATACCCATTTTGTAGTTAACAACGCCATAATCTTGAAGCATAATGTAGGAAAGATAGAATATCTTTAACAGATATCCACACTGTAGTTAAAAGCAGTTATCACACGCCATTGTTTTTTAACTTTGCAACAATGGTGATTGGACTCATAAAGGTAATAAACCAAAATCAGTGATTGAGCATCCCATTTCCAAGACAAATAAAAACGATTTGTTTTCCGAGTACCTTAGCCTTGTACTTGACACGAAGGCTACTAAATACAGGGGTCCAAAAATATACATAAAAAAAAGAAGATTTAAGACAAGATAATATAGAAGTCTAGGCATTTACAAGGCTTATGATCTGTCATTGGCTGGTTTAAGTGGCCACTTTACACACTGTAAAATATTTACCATTTTACCCATATTTGAGCCTTTATTTTATTTTAAATAAAATATATTATAAAGACTACCGGTATTGTACATAAAACGTCCGTCTATATAAGAACAACGTCCTGCAGTACATTTACGCCATAAAGACATGAACAACAAAGAAACCTGGCCTTTAAAGAAACCACAGGGTATGGTAACGACCAGTCAGCTCAAGCAAGTCAGCCCAACCAAGTCAGCTCAACGCAGTAACTCAGTTCCAGTATGTAGTCCAAGTGCAGTCAGTTCAACTCTTTGTCGCCAATGTAATGTTTGGAGTATGTCCAAATGTTTGCAGACTGGCTAGAGGAAACATTGTTGAATTAACTAACTGGTGTAAGGAGAAGTATAAACAATGGAAAATTGTAGGCGTTGCCTAGTAGGTAAATTGGTTCAGCCGAACGAATATCACCCCCATAATGATAGTTTCAGCTCCTTTTTTTATTTTTTTTTTTTATGTATTTTTTTATATTTATTTTTTTATTAATAACAAATAAAAATACAATATTACAACTAAATACAATGTTTTACATTAACCAAATACATATATTTACACTAACGTTTCCAATTACGTAAAAAAATATATAAATTCTTGAGTAAAACATGGGGAATGACGTCTTACAATAGTTTATTTTATTTTAAGTAATAACATTTAAGGAATATCATAAATAATTAACAAAAAAGATAAAAACGATGTTTTCAAACAGTGTTACGTAAATAAAAATTATGGATGTAATTGTTCACTTCATTTTAAAATATATTGTATTCCTGACTGTACTTTTTATTATCTTTGTTCATTTCATTAAATAAAAATATTCCTCTGTAAGTATAATGATATTGTGCAGTAGTTGTTTTTGATTAAGGGATTTAGATATTACCACCTGTTCTAAGTCGCGTACTTACGTTTTGATACCTAGAAATACTTCTATTTATTTTATCTTTATGTATTTGAAGCAACCAATTCTTTTTATATGGCAATTTAATATCTAAAACCTTTTTTTTTTAAATAATTGAACAGTGGGAAAAGTAGACGGTTTTTTCAAAATAACTTTTTTAATTCATTTTTGTATTTTTTCAACCGTTAAAATATTTGTTTTAAAAGCACCACCCCATCCGAATATTCAGTACTGTAATATGGATTGAGAGAATGCAAAGTAAATTGACTTTAAAAAGTCAACAGATAGAAGAGTTATGAAGATGTAAAGGTTTAAACACGGGCAAAATGGTAAATGGTACACAGTGTTCAAAGTGGCCACTTAAGCCAGTCAATAACATGCCATAAGCCCTGTAAATGCCCAAACTTCTCTTCTTCTTATTTATCTATTGCAACCAATTAAAATCTAAATAATTCCCTATGGAGGAAATCCAGCCGATCTGCAAACATTTGGACACACTGAAAACATTTATGAAAATTATCGTTGTCACCATAAATAAATTTTATGCGTCATTTTACTCTATTCGTTAAAAAAACATTTTTAAAAGACAGAAATGAAAATTATAGGATTAGATATATCAATTTTTATTTTCAAAAACCTTTATCACTTTTTTAGAAAATAACATATTGTATTATGAAAGACAATAAATGCCGATTTTTGGCACCTGAACTGAATATTGTATAAAAAAAATAAACGAATACATTATGAAATTTATTTATTTTTGTCATATTTTTGTTTAGTAAATAACTGGTGCCTTAAGGACAATATTTCATTACAAAATTATTTATTCACTCAGAGAAACTGGTTTTAAGACCAATAAAAAATATTCCATTACATGTCATAGCAAAAATCCTTTTTTTTTTAAATATTTATTCTTCTTTGTTTCTTTTCCCCTCGACCCAATTACACGTATCTTAAACTCTTTAAGAAAGCATTTTCATTTAAGCTTTGTTGACTTACTTAAATAACTTTTTCCCATTTAAAAAGCTTTTTTTAAAAACATGCTTTGATTTATGTGTCGCAAAAATACTTTGATATATTGAAACCTGACGTATTTAATGTTTTATTAATACGAGTGTTTGCTGGGAAGGCTTACAGTGGAAAAAGGAAAATAAAAAAAATAGAATCGTGAGAATCACTGTGGAAGATAATGGCAGCTAAATGTCCGCTTTTGTTATTTTATAAATTTCTTAACAATTAATTTGTTTAAATTTCATTCATGTCATTTTCGTTTATTTTATGCAAACAACTACATACACGAAAAATTAAATAAAAATTACGTACCCCAAACTCCATGAGGCCAAGAGCCGTTTGTTGAGTTGGGATATAACATAGTGGAAAGTGGCAGCATGTACATAATTAGATAATAGCAAAAATTAATCAATTAGATATTATTACATAAACTATTTATGTTGCATACATTTCAATTCAATTCAATTAATTTAATTTATTTAAATAAAACATATGCATTACAAACACATATTTAATAAGCACATATTATAAAAAAGAAAAAAATACATGAAAGAGACTCATGTCAAAGTAGTAGAATAATCCTGCTCCAGAAAATCCCTTCGATACATGGAACAGATCAATATCCAGAGCAATGTTGTTCAGCATAGCGGCAGCCCTTCCAGCAGGCATAACCATAGGCAGGTTGGTCCTGTATATCGGAATATGAAACAATCTATGCTGACGCTGTCTTAGGTAATTATCGGGAACATACAAACCAATGCTTATCATAATCTCAGAATTAACGATCATACCGTGCAACAATCGATAAAAATGTGTCGTCAAATACACATTCCTTCTAGTCTCTAAACTGATGTAGCCAAGCATACTCTGGATAAACTCGGTCAGGTAGAGCCAAGGATATTACCCGCACTCTCTTGTGTAGAGATATCTCAGAAACTTCTTTTGGATTTTCTCCATCATAATAGAGTACTTCAGTTCATGTGGCCCCCAAATCATTGAGCCACTCTCGAGTCTACTTCGCATAATATATTTTAAGAAGCATCTGGACAACACGCTAAAAAGTATATAAATTTATGCAATATCTCGCAGTAGTCTCCTGCAATATTTTTTTCCCTTAGACTAAATCCAGACTTTTTCACTCTTTTTGAAAAGAACTTTAATTTTGTAGAACTTAATATTTTCCCGGACATTGAACACTCGGGGCCACAAAAGAGAAAATTATTTAAGCAAGGGTCGTACGTGTTTTTTAAAATTTAATAATTCAAATGGCAGGAAAACCTCGTACGAGAATTCTGCTGGGATCTACTCTTGTAGCCGCATGACCAGAAATGTGTCAATGACGCTTTTAAAAAAAAAAGTTTTATGTCCAGTACCTGCATGAATTGGAACAATATTTTAGATGGAAAAGTGGGAAGACATTGAAGCATCACTCTTAGTATTAATTTTTGAACGTTTATCAGGGGGTTCATGATAGACCCAGTACATCCTCCCCAGCCCACTTTACCAATTGGTATAAAAATATAAAAAAAATGGTTGAGTAGTTTGAAAAAATAGGATAAAAGTAGATTGTATACTGTTGAAATGCGATCTCTCAGGAGAGTGTGTGATAAAATTTTGTGCAATAGATGCACAAATGTCGAGATTCGTTTATTATGTGAGCGAGACAAGCATAATCGACATAATAAAGAAATGAGTTCTGCGTTAGTGTGTACATGAAAATCTAATGGACAGTGAAAGAATGGCTAAAGTTTATATTTATTTAGATAATCACAGGCCCTAAGATGAAATTGGATTTGCGACCGCTGGGCATTGCAACGCAGACGCGCGGGGGTGGTCTCGGTATGCGGCGAGAAGAAGATATCTCAAAACTTCTTGAACAATTTAAAAATTCATTCGTTGCGGTAAAAGGGGCCAGCAATCGAAAGAATGATAATGTCACGCATCTCGTGGCAATAAAAGATGCTGAAATCAAAGAAAACCAAGAAAGACGTGGCATGACCAAATCTAACAAATAATAACGATATTATTGTTATTGAAAACATGTTTCGCTTTGTGGTATGACATTTTAAATTTATATGTTTATAAATTTGTATAAACCACTTTAATTTAGAATTATACTTCGACCGGTTTTGAGGTTACTACCTCATCGTCGGGAATTAAACTAAATTATAATTATTCGCGTCGCTATTCATATTTAAAAATATTGTAATAAAGAGACATAAAAATGAAAGAGAGAGAAAGAAGATAAAATGAATCATAACGGGAATATTTTTTGTTTAAACGAAAACCATTTTTATTGACATGAAAAATTTCTACACCCGTTTCTTGATAAACCGTAAAAAAATCATTTTGATATTTTTCATTTATTGTTTTTACCGGTTTTTTTAGTCAAAAAAATAGTTTGAGATACGTACAAATTATAAATTAATTTTTTTATTTTTGTTCATCATCTTTTATTTTTTATTAATTTATTAGGGATATCAACAGAAATACGTGTAAAAAAAATTGACAAATAAAATATACAGAGAATAAAGCCAATGACAAATATCCACAGAAATACAATTAATATTCGTACAATACATGCTAGTGTGTTTGTGTGAGTGTAGGTAAGTGTGTGAGAGGGTAGGTGAGTGGATGTTATAATGGAATGAGGGTGGACATGCGTGTTAATATTATTACACAAGTGTCAAAAATATTCAATATTTATAGAATATTAAGAGTTAGAGATAAAATAAGATTTTATTTTAGAAACTAAGTATAAGACAAAAAAGTTAGTTTTGAAAAACGCATTTGAAATGTTTATTTGTTACAAACAAACGGATCAATAAGGGGAAAGTTCAAGTTACATTCACGAGCTAAAGGTATAAGTGGAGAGTTTTGGGCATAGTTCGTACAAACTGCTGGCACATGAAATAGAGAGCTCAACGTGTGACGGGTGCGGTAGCCAGGGACATTTAATGATAACTCCGACATAAGAGCCGAACTATCAAGGCGTCCACTAAGTATGTCATGAAGGACCTCCATGTCTAACAGTAGACGGCGATCTTCTAAACTAAGCAAATGATGCTTTTTGCAGGAAGACAAAAATTTTGATCGGTATTACGGCATCTCTAGTTAAGATGTCTAAGAAATGTCCATTGAATTTTCTCCAACCTTTTTTATGTGTGACATGTTGTGTAAATATTCGTAAACCATTATTTAAAAAAAAAACTTTCAACAAGCTTTTATACTATTAAAACTAAACCAAATCTATAAATTAGAGAGCATCACTTTAATGAACTTCTTAAACCTTAAAACGAGATAAAATTAGATTTTAAATTACTCTAATTGTATGAGAAGATTCATTTGATCATATATGGTGGTTAATTAAGCCACATTAGTCAAGAATATGAAATTTTCAATACTTAACTACCCGCGTTTTAAATGCCTTTTAACAATTTTATTTTCTTCATTCAAAAAGTTCTTTATAATTTTGTATGCCTTCGTTCTTTTGTATCCCTGATGGCATTAATTCGAGTTACGCAAACAAGAAATGTAAAACGTGAAAAAAGTTATCCAAAATGACCTTAAACACATTTGAAAGAAATTGTTTGAAGTATTTTTATGTGTTTTCGTCTTCAGCGATAATATTCATATGTTTTCCGTATTAGCTTTGTCGTCTTTTGTTGAGTTTTATTTTCCGGTTTCTCGAGAGAGAAATATTCGTAAAAAAGCGTTTACATCTTTGGAATTCGGATAAGGTGCTTATTTATTTGAAAAAAACATCAACCGTTACAAAAAATACAGTATTTACAAATTAATCAAGATTATAGGCCATACTTCCAAATTCATACCATATTATTTTTTTATAAGAACTCGTAAAGAATGTAGGTGTGTTGTTGGTAACCATAACATAACTGCAGTTTTCTGCATACCCACATTTCGTGGCACCGTCATTCTAGATTTATCTCTCCCAGTAAACAGTTGCATTTCAGGACTAAACTTAAAAGTTTTATATTGTTTTTTTTTTAATGTGATTTTGCACTAAAATGTTTCATAGTCCCCTGGACTGATCATCTTACCTTCATGTAACAAAAAGCATATTAAGATACGCTGTGATTGGTGCACTAATACAGTGTTCTATGCACCATTAGGTGCAAAAAGGAAATAATGATAATAGTGATGATTTATTTTTTTCAAAAATATTTTTTTTTCATTATTTGGGTTCTTACGATTTACTAAAATATTTCAATTTTGGTGGCCTTTTTTAACGAATTGTAAATAACTCGCTATTAGAAAATTTTAATTTAGTTGTTGTAGAGCGGGGTGCAAACCTCGAACTTTCGATTCGTGAGTCCACGATACTAGCCACAGGACCGCAGACTACAGAGTTTTTATTCTTTGTTATTAACGTACATTTAAAAAAAAGTTTCTATGTAATTTGTTTTTACATTATATTCAATCATATCAAACACCCGTACACTTTTCATTGCAAACCTACCCTTACTCCTCACACACACATACATACCCTCTTCAAAACCAAACCTATCAGCACATCAGTTTTATATTTTTAACAAAGAAGACGAATACGTCTCTAAACTTCTTAACATAAAAAGTCGTTAAGTAGTTAGGTAGGTAAAAGTATTAACTGAAATGATAATAATGCTATTATTTAAATTATGAACTTATACTACTACTAACATCACGCCGTTTCCCCGTAGAGATATGCAGAAAAGATGAACTGCCATACTTGCCTATCATGACATACATTCCTAAATTCTTTCGCATTCATATATCTTGTCATACATGCCCTTCGGTTGTGTCAGCTTTTGACACGACCAGACTTAAGATACATTTTAAACGGCACTTCTTATAATCATAGTACTATTACTGAATTCTTCAAATCAAATGATTGGGTTGTGGTCCTGTGGCTTGTGGTTTGGACTCACGGACCAAAGGTCTGTGGTTCGAATCCCACTCTTCCCCAACTCGATTCCCATTTTCTAATAGTGAGTTATTTACAACTCGTTGAAAATGGCCCTCAAAATTCAATATTTAGGTAAATCATAAGAACGCAAACATTTATTTCTTTTAATAAAAAAAAAATCCCTCATGTTAACTCTTTAAGACCGTATGTATGTTCAACCGAACAATTAATAACTTTGCGATTTTATTTTTCCCGCAATAAACCAAATAATGATGCAAAATCAATAATATTTTAAGTTTTTCTAAATTTAAAACACACTCTTATTAGGATTAAACTCTCTTTGAAACAATTAAAATTAATATGTTTCAAAAGAGAAGAAGATCATTTTATAGAAAGAAATATGAAAGTCTAGACATGTAGAGGGCATAATGAATCATTCTGAATGTAACAGTGCGAGAAGTGGCCCTTTAACTAACCAACGACAGGTAATAAGTTCTGTAAATGCCTAGACTTAAATAATGTGATGTATGTTTTTAAAAAAACTTATTAATTTGTTGAAACAACTTTAATTTTTCTAAGGTTTCGAGGTTACTACCTCATCGTCCGGAATTAAACTAACTTACAATTAAACGCGTTGCTATTTATATTATAAAATATTGTCTGAAAGAGACAGAAAAATAAAAGAAAGAGAAAGAAAGAAAATAAAATGAATCTAAACGAAAACCATTTTTTTTTTTTTAAATTTGTTTAAACATATTTAATTTTGAGTTGCACTTCGACCGGTTTCGAGGTTACTACCTCATCGTCCGGAATTAAACTAACTTACAACACACGCGTTGCTATTTAGATTATTAAATATTGTTTGAAAGAGACAGAAAAGTGAAAGAAAGAGAGAGAAAGAAGATAAAACGAATCATAGCGGAAATATTTTTAAAAGTGTACTAAAAGTTAAATTTAATTGATTATTTATCAATTGAAGTTTTTGATTATTGTCTTAACTTATTTTTTATCGTTCTAAATTGTCCAAACAAAAAACATTTTTATTGACATGCAAAATTTCTTGATTAAACTCCTTTCTTAATTAAAATCATGATTTCCGGATATAAGACGATTTGCGAATACTGAGAAAATATTATAACTGAGACATCTCGAAACTGGTCGAAGTGTAAGGCAAAATTAAAGTGGTTTTTACAAATTTATAAACATATAAATGTAAAATGTCTATCCCGCAATGTGAAAAATATTTTTGATTACAATTATTAGTTATAACTTACATTTAAATTCATATGTATTATTAAAAATAATTACACTTACAATATTCATAAAAAGTTATTCAATTTAATTATGTTTCTTATTTTTCTTATATTTCCCCTTCTTCATTTGATTTAATTATTTTTGCAACGTTGTGTGGGTCATCTCTCAAATTTTTAAGTTCACGGGTTGTGTATGTCATTATTTGTTAGTTTTCTAAATATTACTGTATTGGTAGGCATGAAATTGTCAGTTACTTTTATCACAAAACAATATTTTCTATCATTAACTTATTTAAAAGACGTTTCATTATTCCAATTTCCTTTTTGATGCTCCAAACAAGTTTTTGATTTGCTGTTATTTTGTTTTCGCCTCTTTTATTGCATGTTTTTGACACCAATCTCCGAAAAAATCCAACATGTTAATTTCTGAAGAGAGAATATGGAAGTCTAGTCACACAGTTTCTGGAAAATATTTTCAAAAAGTTTTATAAAATACAGTTGCTGACAGTGCTTTTATTTTCATTAGCTCTATATTGTCAGAATGAATTTCCCTTCACGCGGCCTAATACGTTTCAGTATGGAAAAGCTCGACACAAACTCTACCGGAAATGCAGTTTCGCTTCTTTTTTCAATCTTATCTCTTACGTCACATCCGGCGCCCGTCAATTCACTTTATTCTCAAATATTAGCTTACTTAACAATCTTATATTTGCAATACCAAGTAATTTTTCTTACAACAGTCATTTTAAATTTGGTATTTTTCTTACTAAAACTTTTGACAAATATGTCACTTTCAAACAAAAAAAAATAGTTTTGTTTTTAACCCCTAATTTTTTTTCCACCGACTGGTTTCAAAGCAAACAAGCTTCTTCGTCTAAGTTTACGTAACTAATGAATTATTTCCTATTTTATTTTATCCATATTTCCTCAATACTACACGTTGAACTAGTAAATATTTTTTTTTCCTAAAACGGTGGTAATTTATGATGCATATTTTCAAAACTAGACGAAAGTGGACTAAAAAAATTTGTTTTTTCGCTTTATTAATCATTTTTTTTTATTATGAATCACTTTTTTTAATTTTCAAGATTTTCAAGTTGTCTTATTATGATATTTAATTTTCAACGTGAAGTACTTTTAATCCAGTGTCTTTATTAAAATAACGATTTTTTTATATTTTATATCACTTGGACTACTCGCTCAAACTGAGTGACTGCGTTGAGCTGACTCGTTAGGCTAAGCGTTCGGGCTGCCTGGGCTGACTGGGCGTTACCACGTCCTACGGTCTTTTGTTTACGTTTTTTTGTTCTTCATTTCTCTATTGTATGTATAATGTAAATGTAATGCAGGACCTTGCTCTTGTGTTTTGCAGACTATAATGTATTATATTCGATATAAATTGATAATTTGCCTCAACGGTCGTTGTTCTATTTCAGAAATACACATACACATTTTTTTAAAAAGCACATGCCTTAATTATATACAATAAAAATTATAAATTAAAAATTTTCTCTCAAAATAGTTTTGACTATTGAAGTTTTGACAATAATCTTTATAATATAATATGGTAAAAACTCGTATGACAGCACCATTTGTCAAATGAGGATAAGGAATTGCTGTACGAAGACTCACCTTTAGAGAATTGGTGTCTTTGACTCCTTCATTTGCAATTGTCGTTTTTCAGAAGAAAGTCTTCACTTATTCTTTGTTTGCCCAATGAATGACCAATTTCAAACCTTTTTAAGACTTTGGCTCCACTAATTTCTCTTCCTTCAAATATCTTACTCATCTTAGCAAGTAGGAATCCATCTATATACAACCTTTAATTATTTATTTTTTAATAACGGATGATCTGTTATTGGGTGACAGTTGCATGAGTATGAGTGAAGGATTGATCGTTTCGTTTAAAAATTCTCCTTTTTAGTTTTCAAACAAGAAAGAAGAGGACTTTCTCGGAACTCTTATACTTACCTATGATAAAATTTAAAAAAATTAAAAAGCGATTCATAATAGGAAAAAAATAATTAGTAACTAAATAAAATATATTTCTTTTAGTCCTCTCCTGTTAAGCTTCAAAAATATTGATATCAAATTACCACCCTTGTATGGGAAAAAAAATACTATATTTATTGTGTCCACGTGTAGTATATAGTAAACATGATATAAATAATATAGGAAAAATTTATTTGTAACGTAAATCTTGACGAAGAAGCTTGTTTGCTTTAAAACCGGTCGGTGGAAAAAAAATGTTATTAAAAACAAAGTTGTTTTATTTTTTATTTTAAAAACTCGTTTGACACTGAAAAAATAAAGAAATGTATTGAAGTTATAATAACAGGTTGTACCTAGTTAGGCAGACTACATATGATCCAGAAAAATCTATTACCTTAGTGTATATGTAGTAGATAAAGTAATTGTTATTTTGTTAGTAAACTATGATTTTTATTATTATTAATATCCCGTCTGAAAAAATATTATTTATATTTAAATCATTAACTTTTGCTCAAATATCAAATAACATTAAGTTTTATCCTATATTTTATCAAAACAGATTTTTAACTAGATTTTTCTTTTCTCATCTTCTTCTTCTTCTTATTCTTCTTCTTTTTCAGCCTTATTCTCTCCACTGCTGGATAAAGGCTTCTTCCAAACGTCTCCATTCCTTCCTATCACCCGCTTTCATCATTCACGTTTTACCGGCAATAGAGGCAATGTCGTCGACCAATATTTTTTGTGGCCTACCAACACTTCTTTCTTTTTTTTCATACCTTACTATAAATTATTTGTATTGATCTACTAGTTATCTCTAATAATTACAAACACCTCAATAACAATTTTCCTTAAAATCTTCCCTAATAAGTCATTCAGTCTGATGTCTGCATTTTTCCCTAAGCTGTAGTAGCAAGTACCCCGACAAAATAACAACTACCCAAATCCCAGTTGTATACTGCAGGGTATAGTTTAATATGTACATTGCCTTTCCACTGTGGACAATAGGATATGCTGAGATACTAGCATAAGTTACTCTAGACTCTAGAGGTTACTTTTATAAAATCGCTCAACCGTTTGAGCTTAACTTTGCTAGTTTTAATGCAAACGTACTAGAATAATTGCAATGGAGGAAAAAAATGAATAATTGAAACAATTTTTTCATGGAATTTTTGGTAAGGGCGCAGTAACTTTTTTTTAAATAAATTCCTAGCCTCACCTCAAAAAATTTAACAATTTTTTTTTTTCCCCTTTATATTTAAAAGCTCTATCTGCCCATTAAAAACAGCTTCTACATCAGTAGATGGATTACATTTAGTTTTTCTTCTTTCTGATTTTTTCTCATCCGCATCGAGGATGCCTCTAGGAGGCCTTATTGCTAGCCAGCACTCTCGCCTCCTTCTACGTCAATCCCGCGTCCCTTAGTTCTGTTTCATAAAGCCGAAATAGTGCCATTGATCATCTTCCAGGATAGGTGGACGTGGTTGTGAAAAAAAGCAACTTGCAAGACTCTCCCGAGGCATCTCAGAACAAGTCTATGCCAGACCAGGTCCACCGCCGCACCGTCAAAACGTTTTATGAAATTATTTTTTAATTTTATTTATCAAAAACATACAAAAATAAAATACAAATTATTAAGTCCTACTGAACTGCATAAAATTGACTTCATCGGCAGGTTCTTGTAGTTAAGTTCTTATTTATGTACATAATGATAACATATAAAACTCTTATTACTATGGAAAAAAATATATTTCTATGTGCATCGAAAATACGCTACACGTAGAAAAATAAAAATTTGTCCAACTAAAAAGAATTACACAAAAGTATTTTAATATTAAAAACCACGTTCTAAAAGCCAGATTTTCTGCATACGTCTTTTTCTTGAGCCTGATAAGTTTTTTTAAATATTTAATGGGAGCATATAATACACTTTTAGTATATTGTACTCTACTGTTTTTTTCCCCTAATAATTATTGAATAAAGGGAGAACTAGCCCATCTATACCAGTGAACCGAGTATTATATACATGTTCCAATTTATTTCTATATTTAGATAGAGACGCATGCTGAGAAACCAGCTTAGACCATAATAAAGCTTTAACGGATAAAATATGTATAGATTTCTACAATAAAGGTTTTGGAATATCATGTTGGTTACAGTACAATTTTTTTCAATTAATAATTTTAACATTGAATTTTGTAAGTTTTGAACAAGGTTCATGTTTGTATGAACCCGATACATAATAATTTCCTTAATCAGTAACTCTCAAAACTCAGAATAGTGGTGTTTTGAGTTTTGAAGGGGTGCAAGGACTCGCACCTATAAAAGAGTGCTTACTAGCATTATACAAGAGTTACACAGTCATTTTTTCGTTTCAAATTAGTAAAGACTGGAGTTCCAGACAGTAAGCATCATGTGTTTTTACCCGTTAAAATTGGGGATTGTTACCATTATCATTTTTCTAAGGATTCAATCAAACAGGCGCTCGTAAAGATTATAAAGAGCAAGCAACAGGGTGTGTTAAAATCTCCGTAATCTCCAGTTAATGCCTTCCCAGGGCAACATTTGTGCGCACAGTATACAGGGGGTTCCTTAATGAAAACGAATATGCTCGTAAACAGAACAATAGGTTCTACAAAGGTTCACCTCTGAACAGCCGTAGTTAAAGCGAAGGCTTACTTATGTTTAACAATCTACCCATTTGAACCCTCTTGTTAAATTGCCCATTTAAAAATAAATATTTACATTTTTATTCAATTTAAGAGACGTGAGATTCCCTTTCAGAGATAATCTATATCTTTCACGAACAAAATGTATGTTATAAACAGATTGCAAGAAAAACTAACCTTTAAATTTTTGTTTTTAGGATTTTATGTGTAGGTTTATGTTAACAAGCTATTAGATTTGTTTAATATAAGTTTTTTTTAAACATTTTTGAATGCTTGAATATCAAATACATTCTTTTTAATATTTAAAATGGTATACTTAAGATTGATTTTAATTTAATGCAACAGATAGGAATTTATGAGTAGGGAATATGGTAGTGTAGGCATTTCTTAAAAATAACAGCAAATATTAAATTTTATTACCAAATTGTAAACGACAGGACTTATAAACTTATTACATTTGCATAGTATTTAATGATCAATATATTTATTTTCCTAATAATGTATTCAAACGGCGAAAAAATTCCTGCCTGAAAAATATAAACTTGTACATTCAAGTTTGTTATTAAAAATTCAGTTCTTGAAAGAAGTTCATTTTTAACATTGTTTTTACTTTGTCCAAATTTTTGTAGACAAGAACTGAATTCAACCCCTAAGAGAGCTGTTAATATAAACATATTACAACAGACATGAATAACATTCTCGAGAAAGGAATATAGTAGTCTAGGAAAAAAATTGGACAAACTCAAAACATTGTTAAATCCACTTGGTCCAAGAAGTATAAAAATTGAAAAAAAAAATTTCAAACGTGGCCTAGTATTTGGGTGAAATAATTTAATCATATGAATCTCACCCGCAACAATTAAAATTTTAGTTCTTAAACTTCACAATCGTTAACAGATGGAAGAATCTAAGAATTGTATGTAGATATTCAAATATAGGTAGGTGAATGTTACACAGTAAATAATGTAGCCACTTTCAATTCAATTCAATTAACTGATTGAAAATAAAACATGCATAACAAACTAAAATTTAAGACGTACATGTTATAAAAAAACAAAAAATTCATAAAGAGACTCTTGTCAAAATAGTAGGAGAATCTAGCTCCGGAAAACCCATTCGGATACATGGAACATATCAACATCCAGCGTGATGTTGTTCAGCATAGCGGTAGCCCTTCCAACGGGCATAACCTTAAGCAGGTTGGTCCTGTTTATCGGAATATGGAACAATATATGCTGACGCTGATTTAGGTAATTATCAGGAACAAACAACGCAATGCTTGTCATAATCTCAAAATTATCGATCATACCGCGCAACAATAGATAGAAATGTATGGTCGAAAACACATAACTTCTTTTCTCTAAACTGTTGTAGCCAAACATACCCTGGAGAAACTCGGTCGGTAGAGCCCAGAAAAATAACCGCACTCTCTCA